>NC_135712.1:146128238-146428238 GCF_964656455.1 Halichoerus grypus
TCATATAGAAATTACAAGGCATTTCTTTTTGAAATATTTCAGACTTATAAACAATCTGTCCTTTCTTTGTTGGTTTAAAAGGGATTTAAAAGTGAGCTAATGGGGAAGGATCAAGTACATACTAGGTCAAGTCCATGGAAATTTGGAGAAGTAGGAAGAAAGAGGCATGTACTTGGGTCTAGAATACAGGTGGGCAGTGATGAAGGTAAATCAGAAAGACCAGCAAGAAGGGCACAGGCTGCCAGCCTTCTGCACTTTCCCAGACATGGGTGACCTCACTTGGGCTTATGATTTTAACCTGTTCGGAATCAAGTGCCATTTTAAAAATCTGAGTAACATTAAGGTATCTTGCCCCAGAAAAATGTGCAAATACATCCAACTTTGTGCATAATTGCATGAGGTCTACAGACCCCCTGTAGTCCATCCAGTAGACCTATTAAGGTACAAAGAGCTCAACATGAAGATCCCCTTCCCTTGTGGAAAAGAAATCAAAGACCCAGAGGTGAGTCATACTCCAGGCAAAGGCAGGTACAGGAGCTACTCCCCTCTTTATGCAGTCACTTGGGGATACTTGCCAGACTCCAAACTTCTCAGTCTCTTGTTCCGCAGTCTCTGTTCCTACTGACACCTTGTCCAACATGCTGTTTTCTGTAGCAGTGGATATTGCTGGTTACTTCTCCAGCATCCTTTCTCTACCCTGAAATTCCAATCAGTGCCCTGAGTTTTGTTATCCACTTTCCCGCTCCAGGGCCTGGCTCAGCACCAGGGGTGGGTCCTGGTTAATTCAGACCAACCAGGACACTATCTCCTTTGACTTCAGCCCATTGGTCCAGGAGTGGACATGTGACCTAAGCCATTCACTCAGTGGGAATTGAGGTCTCTTGCTTGGGCAGAAGTTGGGACAGAAACACTCTCTCCCATTGGACACAAAAGCAGAAGTGATGGCACCACCTGCTGCTGTCAGCCATCTACCTCAACCAGCCAGCCTTAGAACAAAGACAGCTTGGAGAGAAGGCAGCTTGGAGAGAAGAGGATACTCCTTAGTGTGATGGCTGAGCCATCTGATCCATCAACCTTGAGGGCTGCTCTGACTTGAGACTTCCATTACTTGGGTCAATAAATTACCCTTGTTGTTTAAGCTATTTTGAGTTTTGCTTTCTGTTCCATGAATATAAGATTCCTAATTGATACATCCTGGCTTGGGAGCCTGGCTTAGACCCTGAAATGACTCCTGCCCCTGGGGTATCAGAGTTTGACCAAAAGAGAGGAATTCCAAATAAATGAATAGCATGCCTAGACATCTGATGAAGGGGTTGCTCCTTTGGGCTGGAGCCTTTCCAAACATTTGAGGAGCATCAAGTGATCACCTGCCAGGCCTCCTGAAGTGAAGCTCGCTGGGCAATCCAACTGGTCCACTTACACAGAGCTTACAGGCAGCCTATGAAGAAAATGGACCTTCAAAAGGGTGGAGAAAATCCCAGCTACTTACCCATATTAATTGCCATAGTTATTCTTTCACATGTAAGATGGAACAATCAAGATTCACTAGCTGTTGAAGTAAACAAGCAGAACAAAGAAGACAGGCCAATATGAACAGAGAACAGTGGCCCCAGGGGAGCTGAAATAACTTTTGGAGGAGAGAACTTTAAAGAAATGTAATTTCTCCCCAGAGAAAGTTGAGTGGCTACTGCATCCATTAAAACAGAACATGTATCTATAAAAAGGAGGAATAAAAGAATAAGAAGTGTTCATAAATTTTATATATACATACATATAAAATTTTATACATAATTATTTTATATTTGTAATAATTATATGCATATGTATGTACATATAATTTAAACTCAGTTTGCCTCACTAGAATGTAAGCCCTAGAAATGCAGGGACTTCGTCTATTTTTTTGTTGTTGCTGTATTCCCACTGCCTAGAATTGGACAAAAATAGATAAAATAAGAATAAAAATGCAACCAACCAAAATCTAAAGTAATAGAAGTGAGTAGAAGAGATAATATAGATGAAATAAAATTCTTGCCTTTCAAAGTAGAGAATCAACAAATATTTTTTTAGGTTGATAAATCAAGAAAAATATTACGGGACTTCCAAGTCAAGATGGTATATTAACCACGTGAATATATTTTTCCTTGGTCTCAAAACCCTAATGAAAAAGCAGTAAATGGGCTTTTTGAAAGACACATTCTATGAGAACAAAGAGTAAGAGTAAAATATGATGTCAGAAAAGTTTTGGAAACTCTAGAGCTTGAATGAGGACTAACTCTCTTATCTGACCTAGACCACCTGAATCCCAGGCTGGCAGGAAGGAAAGATGTGGGAGCTCCATTGGCAGGAGATGGGGTGCAAAGGGTGTATGGCTTGATAAGGCAGAGGTAAGAGAAAAGAGGCTGGACCTGCATCTTCTGAAGAGGGAGGACAATAGACACCAAAAAGATGAAAAGCAAATATATTGATATAGATATAGATATAGATGATATAGATATAGATGATATAGATGTAGATATAAATGAAGCTCGCTGGTTGATCCATCTGTTCTACTTACACAGAGCTTCATCATATATATATGTGTATATATATGCACACACATACATATAGATATACAGATATAGACATATCTAGATATATTTAGATTTGGTCATTTTACTTGTGATGGCCAATGGTGTATAAAATATAACTCAATAATATGGAGGTAATTACCCAAAGAATTATTTAAAAGTGGTTGCCTCTGGAGTGTAGGATTATGATGGAGGGGGCTGGATAAATCACAGAAATATTTTCTCACCTTTAAGGTCTGTTGGAACTTTTATCTCCGTGTGTGTTCAGTTAATATCTATATCTACCTATATAAACAGATAGATTTGTTACAAAGATGGTCACAATAATTGTCCTCCTTATATCCTTGCCTGTGTGTCATCCCTCTCTGGGTTTATCTCTGGGTCAGGTCACTTGTGATGGCCAATGGGACAATAGCAAATGTGATACAAATGTGATAAATGCTTGGAAAGGGAATGTGCATTGGGGTTTGCCCTCTCTTGCTGCTCTTGGGACCCTTGACACTGCCACCATGTGAAAAAGCCCGGGCTAGCCTGCTGATGGGCGAGAGACCAATGGGAACAGATACCAGCTGTTCCAGCAGAGGCTACCTTAGACCAGCAAGTCCAAGTCAGCTTGGCAGCTGACCACCAAGGCATGAGCCCAGAAAGGCCAGCAGAAGAACCACCCAGCTGAGGCCGGCCCAAATTCCCTTCAGAATCATGCACTAAATAGAAGTTTGTATTAAACTTTTAAATTGGGGGCAATTCATTATATATCAAATCCTAACTGATAGATGTAGATACAGACATAGAAATAAAATAAAAAATTTTAAGCATATATAATAGGACATCTGGATCCCAACCCAGATTTATGAGATCAAGCTAGAGAATGAATCCTCAGAATTTATGGTTAAAAATCTCCACAATGACTCTAACACAACCTGGACAAGCACTTGCAAACCATTGCTACACAGCAAAGATCAAAGGGTTTGGAGGTCTGAATTCCAAGCCAGATACTTTTACTTACTAACTGTGGAATCTTGGGCCAGTTATTTAACTTCTCTGAGCTTTCATTTTCTTCTCAGGAAGATAGAGGAAAGTCATTTCGGTGATTAAATAGGCTGGTATATGGAAAGTGTCCAGCATCATACATGGAATTTCTCCCCCTTCCTCCTCCACAAACCCTAATGGGCCCTCTCAGAGGAAGCCAATTCAGTGTACAATTCTAGAAAGACTGAAGGTGGTTTGGCTGTAATATTAGATTCTTACTGTCCTTTCTATCTTTAATAAAGCACAGGACAGAGAGACAGAGGCTGATGGAAAGCAACCCTCAAAATGGTTTTATTTTCCTCATTTGTCAGGGCAACTTTAATAAAATTGTTATGGTGTGAAATGAGAAACTTCCGGGAAAGAACAGAACGGGCCATAAGAGAAAAAAATAGGGCTGTTAGCAGATTCACAAATTTGCGGCAATGATTTGGAAAATCTCAAATACAGGACCACAGGTTTCCAATGAGGAGGGAAGAAATCTTAGAGACAGGGCCAATAGCATGACAGCAACCTCCCAATGTCAAATCACCTCCCCTTGTTGGAGTCTGTAGAGTGAATTGGGACAGCTGGGAGCAAGCTCTGTGGCTTCCTGGAACCCGTGTTACCTCTGTGGGCCTTAGTTTTCCTATCTGTAAAATGACAGACTTGTATTAATTGACCTTTGAGTTCCTTTTCAACACTTATATTCCGTTAATTTATAACCAGATCTTTTCCTCCCCCTTGCCCAGTAGTATTGTACTTTCAACCCTCCACTTTCAAAGGAACCTAAGCAACCATCAGCAAACAAACAGCTGTCTCTAGGTGTGGACCTGATGCCTAATCTTGAGTTGACTTCTATTTACTAACCAAAAAAACAAAAAGCACCTTAGTGGCCTATCATCCAGGTCCGTGTTTCTTACCACTTTTTTCATTTTGTAGCACCTCACTATCCAAAGAACTATATGTATTGTCTCAGTTTTCCCCAGGTGACCAGCACATGGGAGGACAAAAATAAAATGTCTTGGTGACACCAAGAAACAAAACAAAACGAAGAACAAATAATGTAATGGTTGTAATGATTGAATAAAAGAATATAATGATTGGCCACTCTTATTTATAAATGGCCAATTGCTTCCACATCAGCCAGAACACAGGCATGAGCTCAGAACGTTTGCTCTTATTTTATTACAAACTGCATCATCTGTTCATGTCAGAAAGAGGAATATATACTCTGTGTGGGCTCCTAGGGACCAGAGTCCCAGGCTTTAGCCCCTGGGTTTTGTTACTCAAGCTTCTGTCCCTGAGCTTGGGGACCCTGCCTGAGACAGTGGTATGCACACTCCAGGAGGGGTTATCATGTCAGAAAATTGGGACTGAATGTAGTCAGACAAGCTTTACCTGTTCTGGACTCAGAGAATCTGGCTGAAGCAAACTACTCTAATAATACTTGAAATATGAAACTATTTAGAATCTTCTAAAAACCCTATCAAAGACATTGATGGCATTTTTTTAAAGTTAGAGTGAACATTTTAATATGAAGATCCGATCATTTTCCTACTGTGATCATAAAAACCACGCATGGAAAATATATCCGTGGACATAGACACTGGCGCTGACTGCATGCTCCAAATTCAAGGCTCAGGCAGGGTGACTCTCTACCCTTCGAAGAGCCAGCACCTTATCAGCCAGGCCAGCAATAGCCCAGCTTCGCAGGACAGAGGCAGTGGACACTACCCCCGTATCGATGATTATCACCTTGCTGCTCCAAGTGTAGTCTGCAAGCCAGTGGCGCCAGCATCACCTGAGAACTTGTCAGGAATACAGACGCTCAGGCCAGACCACGCCAGACCTGCGGAATCAGAATCTGCATCCTCACAAGCTCCCCAGATGATTCATTCCGGCACATGCTACAGTGTGCAGAGCCTTTCAGCGGAGCATCTCCCTTGTTTGGGTGGGATTATCTCTCACTGTGAGAGGCCGTAGAAGCTGGTCACAGATTCCTTCCTCTTCTGTTTGTGTGTCCCTTTGCTCCCCCATCAAGAGGCAGAATCTTTCTCTACCCCTTTGAATCTGGACATTTTGTGTCCTGCTTTGAACAACAGATTGTGCAATAGAAGTGATGATGTTGGAAGTCCAAGTCTGGGCCTCGGTGGCTTTGTAGCTTCTGCTTGCACCCTCTTGGAACCTCGAGAACACTGTGTGAAGGAGCCCAAGCTAGCTGGCCGGAGGATGCAGAGATGGAGAGTGAGGTCCAGCCACGAGCCATACCAGTAGCCAGAGTCACGTGAGATCACCCAGTCCTGGCGGAGCTGCCGGGTACAGCAGCCACGTGAGTGTCCTCTGACAGACCAGCAGAAGAACGGCCTCGCTGAGCCCAGCCCAAATTGTCGACCTACAGAATTATGAGGGAAAAAATGGTTATTGTATTACACCACCAAATTACGTGGGTGGTTTCTTATGCATCCATAGATAAATAATACACTCCTGAAATCTTTAATGAGGGCCACATAGGCTTCCTGAGTACAAGTCCATTTCCACCTTGGTAGGATAAATCACCTTTGCTGATGTGAAACTAAGAGTTGGGTAAGTTTATCCCTAGCGAAGCCCCCTTGTTGATAGGCCCACAGATGATGGAGCAACGGAGTTACTCATGCTGGATGATTGACACAAGCTCTGTGACCAGTGAACGCCCTTCCCTGCTCCCCAGATGGATGCTGTGAAGAAGCAAAAGCCATGATCAAAATTTCCCAACATCCGGTTCCCAGTTCATGCAGAGACTCTGGCCTGCCTCTGGCTATTCTCTCTTCTGTGCCTTGACCCAGACCCCTGATAGTTTCTACTCGGATCCAGCTACTACCCAAGCCAATGATCCATGAGTCTTTGGTGAGCAGTGTTGAACTGGACAGAGTCTGAGCTTTGGAGTCACGTGAATTGAGTTTCAATCCTGGCCCCACCACTTACTAGCTAGGTGATTAGGCCAATTACCTAACTTCCCTGAGACTTAGTTTTCTCATCTATCAGTTGAGATTGAGAATCTCTATCTATTAAGATTATTAAGATTACGTATAAGAAAGATGATGGCACATAATGAATGAATGAATGAATGCTCTGTGGACATATTCTGCATAAATGAGACTAGGGGCATGAAAGCTATAAAGTCCCTGACATGTCTAATTATGAAAAAGGGACAAACCCACCAGCTTCCCCCTCAATCCCTGCCCACCCTTGGAGAGTACCAGACTTCTAAATGTCTGGACACTCCAACTACAGTCTGGTCTGTTTATCTGCTGCAGGCTTGGCAGCCATTCTACTCACAGCCATTGGATGGATGGGGGTGGGGGGCAGGGTGATCAGCATTCATCTCTGGGTCACCAGGTCAAGTGGGTACTAATCAGGAAAAATGTTTGGCTATTAAATGCTCCATTGAGTCCTTTAAATATCACCTGATGTGTCATAAATTTGGATTAGCCGTAGAAAATCAATCTTCCCCATATGCAAATGAGAGATGAAACGAGATTCTCCTTGTGAGCCATTGCTGTCCCCCAGCACACCAGTCGTTTCAACTTTATTTAACTGGCCTGCATTTCTTTTCCGTTTTGCTTCATTGTGTTGCTTGAAGCCCATTATCCCCTAGACCGTTTATGGTCGGAGTGTTCTGAGGGCGGAGACAACCTTCAGAAGGCTTCTGCTGGTGTCTGTTCACTTTGTTTCCTCACCTCCCCGTGTAGACTCAGCCGCCACTGGGGTTGAGCCTGGCTGAGCTGGCCTTGGCCCTGAGACCCTCGCCCCAAAACTGATGTCAATCTTGGTAATGATGCATGTGGTGCACGTACGTGTGTGCCTGTGCACATAAATACGTATTCGAAGTATATTCAGGAAGTTGAAGGCTCCATTAAAAAATAAAACACCGTATTTATTCGTCACTCTTCCTGATTCTGGGAAGCCTTGCCAGACTTCTCCGAGCTGGATTGAATTTTTGGGTTTGCAAGGGCAGAAAGCAGGCAAGTTTTTACCACTCCCCAAACTGCTCTGTTCCAGCTCATAACATCACTATAGCAGATAACACAGGGAGGGAAATGGAGCAAAAGCCCTGGCAACTTCCCAAGGGAATAAACCGCCTGCTTTGCACCCCAGCAGCTGCTGGCTACCCAGAAACTTACTAATGTTCTGCCTTTGTGTTCGGCAAGCTTGAGAGAGGATGCGGCTAATTAGCCTGCCTGGGAACCAACTGGTGTGGATTGGAATGGGACAGAATGGAATGATTAATGATAATAAACTCTGTACACTACTTCATAGTTTGCTACAAACTTGCAATAAATTGTCTCACTTGATGTTCTCAACAATCATGTGGGGTTGCTATTATTGTTATCCCATTTTACAATATGGAAACTGAGGTGCAGAGAGGGACCATTAACGTATAAAAAAAACCTTAAAGATGTTCATGCCTTCTGACCAGTAATTCCACTAGGAATTACCTTGGGGAAATAATAATAAATCCAACGATAAAGAGTAACAAGAAAGTTACTTATGGTAGTAATAAATCAAAAACCACCTGCATGTCCAAATATAAGGAATCACTTGGATAAATTACAACAACTCAGTAGAAGGGTACATTGCATCTCTAAAAACCAGGTTCTTGAATACAATGTAAAGGAAATAAGTTTACTATAGAATCTTCAATTTTAAAAAGGCAGATTGCCTCCTCAAGGTGCGGTGTTTATCCCAATTATGTTGCATCTCTGTGTAGATGGAAAACAAAATAGAAGAAATATCCTCAAATATTAGTAATGGTTATATCTGTTTCATGAGATTAATATTGATTGTCCCCCTCTTTTCCCTTTTCCTTATTTTCATACTTTTCTGTAATATACAACTCTTACACTCAAAAAGTGATGTATAATAATAAATATAACAATGGTGATATACAAAATTATTTTTTCATGTTCATTTGTTCATGAGGAGCTAGTGAAAACCAGAAAACTAAAACAGATGAATGACTTGAAGTGCTTTTGAAGGTCAGAGCCAACATATGCCAAATACAGTTATTTTATCAAAACCATTTTGCCCGTTTCTAACTAATTTATCTTTAACAAGATAAACAAGATTTCATGAGGGTCTGGTAATGATCCATCTGTGAAGTCATTGGATGTTTGGTTCATCTCTGCAATTTTCTATACTTATCTTACTTATCCTTCACAGAGCGCTGTCAGTGTTTGGGAAAATGGTTCTGTAAAACTTGGTAAATTGCTAGGTAAAATATTTCCTCGGATCATGGTGTAAAACTCTCCGAGTTATTAGATCTCAGATGGAGGAGGTCAGATAATGTCTCTGGAGATGGTTCCTATTAGGGGAGCTTTGGGTGCTGTAAAGTATGAGGCAGGAGCGGAGGGAAATGGCAGGCTGTGACTGCAGAATTCTAAACAGATATTTCGAAGGAATTTCCAAACAAGAGGCAAAGCCCCTGCTTCTATCAGAATGGAGGGAAGCAAATTGATTCTGCAAGGGAAAAGTCTGCCCTTTGTGAGGAGACTTCTAATGGTACCCAAATTCCATTTCTTACCTTTTATTTTTTTGTTAAAGCGCATGTAAAGCTATAATTTTAGCATCTTTGATTTAGGGGCATTTAAATATCAATGTAAGGGTATTTTTTTTTTCAAAATTCTTAAACTCATTTGGAATGTAGTGATACATTTTTTACATGTAATTCTGTAATTCACCTGGAATGTACTTTCCCTTTTTGACATAATATTTTAATCTGCTGAGAGTGAATCTTAGTGATTTTATTAATAATCATCCCCACTACCATTTATCAGCACTTGTTATCTGCTCTGAATTGTGCTAGATCCTTTCTCACAGGCCGGCATATGTCACTTGCTGTGAACTTCACAACACTCTGCAGATCTGGGAACAGCCTCACAGAGGTTAAGTGGGAAGACAGCCAGCAACCTAGACCTTCTGACTCCCAAATCCTAAACACTCTGCTACGATGCCACCTGCATCACAGACCAAATTGTCACATGGGGTGTGGTCCCTTCGTGCAATCTCTGGCTTCATTGCTCTGCCCGTCTAGTGCTACGTCTTATCATTTAAGCACCTTGATAGGACAAGTTCCCCTGATGAGTCTACATAATCAAAATTAATCTTGACTATCCTCACCCATACATCCTTCCAAAAATTTTTTTAAATAATTTTTGTGTTTTCATGGTCTAAGTAACACATGTTTATTACTGAATGCTTAGGAAATGCCCCTAAGCAAGAATAAAAGAAAAATTAAAATCACTTATGAACTTAACCACCCAGAGATGATCACTATGATAAAAATTTTCATGTTCATCTTGTTTATTTATGATCTGTCTCCCTTCATTAGAATATAATCTCCATGAAGCAGGGATTTTGTCTCTTTTGATCATTGTTGCATCCCTCGGATCTATGCAGTGGATGACATGGTCTGCTGCCCAAATCTCAAGTTCAAGGCGAGATTCTCATTAGCCAATCTGCTCAGAGTGCTGGCTCACAGATCAGCCCTTCTTCAGGAATAACCTTCAACCAAAGGGAGTGCCTCTTCCGAGGTTACAATTCCTCCACAGAGGTAGCCCACATCAGCGACCTGTACGTTTGGGGGTACAAAGGCCCAGCCCCCTTACCCCAACTTGGAATGACTCCAAAGGGCCATTCCAGTTGTAAGAGCTCCCCGCTGGACTAGGTAAGACCCATGAAGTGGCTGCATCAGGGTTCACTTCCCTCTGCCCAGTCCTGCCTCCTTAACTCCCCTACTGAGACTGTTTCTGAGAATCCTCCCCCAGACAACCTCCTGCACGCTAACTGCTGCCACATAACCTGTTTCCAGGGAACATCACCAAAGATAATGTGGAACAGCGCCTGACACATGGTTGACTTGATAATATCTGTTGATGAGTAGGTGCAAAACTCCCTAGGGCTCCTCCTTCATTCCCAGTGTATCTCACTCAGCATTGAAGCAGAAACACCATTGACCTCCCCGCGATGAAATCAGAAGACTTTTTTCTTTTTTTTAATGTGCACACATCAACACTATTGCAGCTTCTTCCCATTATGGCCTCTTCTACTCCTGGTGATGCCAGGGGCCCCATCCACTGTTTGTTAACAGCCCAACAGGGCCCAGAGACAAGATCCCACCTTGGCTACCAGTTCTAGGCGTCTCTGCACCTGACCTCCACTAGTCCCCACAAATCCTGAGGCTTATTATCGCTGCTTCCTGAAGCCAGGGAATCTACAGACATCCCAATCCTGCTGAGCCTGCATTCCTGGGTCTCTGCCCAGCTTACAGGGGTCCCAGAGGGGTGGGAAGCATGTTCCCATGTCAGTGTTCTGTTCAGATAAGTGTACTCCGTGACGGAAGTGACCTGGTCTTTCAAATTTCAGATCTTGGGTTCCTTCACATGGCTGCTTCCTCAGAGCATGAATGACCCCACCAGGATAACTGTGTTGGGATTACCAGGGCAGACCTGAAAGCCAACACATGCCCCAACTCCAGTCAAGTCATCACCTACCCTCCCAATAAAATCTCTCTTGCTTTTATCTGAGGTCAGGATATCCAGAAACAGAGCCTGAAATTGGGGGTTCTTGGCCGATTAATTTGTTGAAGAGCACTCTCAGGAGAAGGGAGGGAAGGAGCACCTGGCAGAGAAGGAGCTAAGCCAGGATGTGGTCTCGGCTGAGTCCGCTTCTGCCTGATCCCAGGGGAAGCACCACCGGGTTCACCCACCTGGGGATAAATGGGTCCAACCTGTTATACCTCATGCCAGATGCCTCCAGGCTAGGGGCTGTCCCCAGAGGAGGAATGGGGAGCATGACCTTCTAGGCAAGGCAGCTTCTGGTCAGCTGAGGGCAATTCTCGGAAGAAGAGGGCAGCTGTGAGCCATTAGCAGCCAATACTCCGCAGCTGGGAATGGGTGAATTACCTGTGCTCACCACGGGGGTATTGCACCCTTTCCTAGCCAGTGGCCTCCACAGACTGATCCCTGTCCTCAGATAAATTTTAATACCTTTGCCTGAAAAGGGAAAATGTTAGGCCTCTGTTACATTTCCCCAGACAGCTCCTCTACTCCTATGTATATTCATGGGTACAAACAGAGAAGCAGATGGAGGTGCTCTGCCCACCTGCCCTCCCATCCCCTTCCACCCACAGGGTCCAAGCTCCAAATACTCAAGGAACTTCTGTTTCGAAAGCCTGGGCCCAAAATGGGGAGTGAGCTGGTAAATTTTTAACAACTGGCTCTCCAAGGAGAAAAGCCCTGATATGTGGCATTTGCCAATTTCTGTGACATACATCCTCCCGCCATGGCCAATTTCAAGATACCATAGTGATGTCACTCAACACGGAGTTGGGGAGAGATTGGCATGAACACACATTTATACAGTATTTTCACCATAAGATACAATACACATAAATAACCTCAAGAACATCAGAATAATAAAATGTAGTAAAATAAGAAGTGATGAATTGTGAGAATATGATAACTTCTTTTTTATTATTTTTTAAAAATGGACACATCATAAAATTGACAGTTTTATGAATTTTAACACAGGTACAGCTTTGTGCAACCATTGCTACAATCAAGATTCAGAAAAACTGGCGTGAGCCAGCTCCAGCGTACCTCTGCCTGTGCCCTAACCCACTGAAAATGGTCTTACAGCATGTGCGTGTATGTGTATCTTTTCTCCAAAAAAATTTTTGTTTATTCTTCCAAGGATGTGCTGAGTGCTAGCGCAAATAATAAGTACAAACAGACTAATCTCTGCCTTTATGGAAATAACCATTAATCATATAATCACACAAATAAATATATAATTAAAAACCGATTAAAAAAAAAAACAAGGCAAGTACTATGAAGGAAAAGCACAAGGAAAAATTCCTAGAAGTGGAATTATTGAGTCAAACAGCATGCCTACTTGCAAGGCATTTGGCATATGTTGCCAAATTGCCCTCCAGGAAAATCATTCCAATTTACATTTCTATAAACATTGCATAAGCGACGTACATTTCTTCTCACCCTTGCGAAAGCCAGATAGTATCTTTTCCCTTTTTTAGCCCTCTTCATTTTGGGAGGGTAAAAATAACTATTTGGTTTTTTTATTTTGCATGTTTAATTACATTTTTCATCTTCCTTTTTTGACTTGTCTTTTCATTTTTGAGAAATTTCCTATTAGGTTATTCACCTTCATCTTACAGAATTGCGAAAGCTTTGTATCATTTGAAATGGTGATCTTTTTAAAGTTATTTGTATAATATGCTTTTGAAAATGTGAGGTGTACTTCTCTCAAAGAAGTAAAAAAAAAAAATGCACATGGTCTCTAAGCCTCACCCAGGTTGCCAGGAGTTCTTCAGTCTCTGCGCTGTACTCACTGCCTCTTTATTCCGCAAAAGCTCCTTTGGCTTATTCTGTTGTATAATTTGTGCACATCAATTATTTAGCTTTCTCTAGATTTAAACTCGTTTATACCTGAGCTCTTGTTTTTCATCTTCTCTTGTTGGGTAGAACTAATAGTTTCTACAAGAAGGATACATGGATTGGATCTATTTTGAAGGATCTATTTATCTGGTAAAGTCATGTGCCTTTGCACATAAAGACACTTTATGGGGAATGAAATTCGTGGATCACTTTTTTTCAAAGCCTTACACGTGATACTCCAGAATTTTCTGACCCTGAGCCCTAAAAAGATGAGCTCTGCTGGGTTTTTCGTTGTTGTTGCTCTGCATGACCCTTTATAGGATTTTTTTTTTCTAAGATTTTATTTATTTATTTGACAGAGAGAGACACAGCGAGAGAGGGAACACAAGCAGAAAATGAAAACTACATGAAAAACTACAATGCTCTGTGTGGACTTCTATCATCTGTGTTCTCCATATGGCCAATGGTGCTTCTCTGGTGGATATTACACCTGTTAGAACCCATTACATCATTTTCAGTATGAACTTCACGACCACCACCATCCCCTCAGCCATCACACATACCCAGTTAGTGTCTGGGATTTGCAGTCTCTGCCTGGATGTGGAAAGATGGGGCTGCAGAAGCAAGGTGGGGAAAGAGGAGATAGAATGGAAAATAAAGATACAAAAAGAAGAGAACTTTTCTTGCTTCGTGGAGAAGCACACGAGGAGGCCAGTGGGCTATGGCCCAAGAACTTGGCCAGAAGTAGATTGTATATTCATATTAAGAGTTTACTAACCTTTTCTCAGGCTGTCCCCATTTTATGAGAAAAGTAGGAAAAATGCCTTTATGGTCAAGGAGGATTTCTTTTTTTTTTTTTTTAAGGAGAATTTCTTCTACAAGATTCAATGTCCCCCAAAACCCCACAAAGTAGGGCAAAAATAGAAAAAGAGAGAAAGAAAGAAAAGTTTGATAAATTTTATTACCATATAAAAGGCAAAACTTTTGTATTATATAATTATAATCACTATAATTAAAGTGAAAAGATAAGCTATAGACAGGGAAAAGATATTTGCAATGCACATGCCTGAAAATACAAAGAACTTCTGCATGTCATTTAGAAAGAGATCATCTACTCAATAGGAAAACAGTCAAACAATACAAGCAAGCAATTCACAGAAGAAGAAAACTAAATCATCAAAAAGCCAAGGATAAGGTGCTTAACTTCACTAGTTACCAAAGAAATGCAAACTAAAACAATGAGGGACTGTTTCACACTTATTGGTTTGACATTTGGAAAGTTTTATAACACCAAGTGACTGCAAGACTGTATACAGATGACCAAACTTTGTTTACACCACTAAAGAAAGTATAAATTGGCAGAGCCCTTAGGAGAGCATACTGGTAATATCCTATATATTTTTTTTAAAAAAAGGAGCACTGACCCTACAATCCGATGATCCCTCTTCTAAAGCAATGCTTCCCAAACCAGACCATCTGTCAGAATCACCTGGAAGGCTTATTAGAACACAGATTGCTGGGACCCAGCCTTAAAGTTCCTGATTCATTAGGTCTGGAGCAGGGCCTGAGAATTTGCATCACATACTGGGTCCCAGATGATACTGTCGCTGCTTCTCCAGAGACCACACCTTGAGAATTACTGCTTTAGCAGAACTCTTACACACATGCATAAGGTCTATGTACAACAATGCCCAATGTAGTGTTGTTTGTTGGAGCCAAAAAACAGGAAACAATCCACATGTCTACCAACAGGAGAACAGATAAACGTACTGTGATATGTTTACAAGCTAGATGAAAGAATCCTACAGTAAAATGAAGGGACTAGATCTTCATGCAAATTTAGAACCACAATTTTGTTGAATGCCACTTGGGGCATCCTTTATTAATTCATAATTTCATGAGTTTGTGTTTTCTCTCTTCAGCCTTTGTGGTCAGCATATTTTCTATTTTATTCTTTTTCTTTAAAAAAAAAAAGAAAGCAGCTTTCAGAGGTATTTATCAGCTCTGCTGCTTTTCTGCTTACTTATTAATTAATTTCTGCATTTTATCATCATTAATTTCTTTTCTCCATTTGATGTTCTTTATATAACTTGTTGAATGGAATCAGAAGCTCGTTTATTTTCATTCTGTTTATTAATGATAGAATTTAAGGCTACTGATTTCCCATTCGGTAAAGCTTCAGGACCTAGTCCACAAATGTTGCTATGTTATATAATTACAGTTTTGATTTTCTTTTCAACCTAAGAGTTATTTAGGAAAGCATTTGTTTTAAATTCCCAACTATTTAGAGGTTTTTTTGGTTATTATTTTCAACTTTCATGATACTGTGAACAAAGAATACAGGATAGTGTGTGGGGGGGGGGTGTGTATGCATGTGCTCTATAGACAATAAAACAGAATGTATATTCTTTATTGAAAGAACACAAAGTTCCTTGGATTCTCATTAAATAAACTTTATTGATTTTATTATTCAAATCCTATCAAAATTAATGATTTGTCTAATCTTTCAAGATTTGGGAGACACTAATTACAGTTTTTCACTGTAAAGAGGACAGATAGACAAATACATACCTAGATACTTATCTTGACTGTACCTTGCATTGTTAAATTGATTAAATTATCTTATTGGTCCTTTTCAGTGTATTTGTCATCTACAGTCATATTTTTTCTAAGATCAATGTTGTGAACCCTGGTCTCTTTTCATTTGCACTTGGATGACATAAATGTGCCCATTCTTTTAACTTCAATCTTTTTCTTGTACATGAATATGAATACACAATCTACTTCTGGCCGAGTTCTTGGGCCATAGCCCACTGGTCTCCTCGTGTGCTTCTCCACGAAGCAAGATAAGTTCTCTTCTTTTTGTATCTTTATCTTCCATTCTATCTCTTCAATCCCCACCTTGCTTCTGCAGCCCCATGCATTTCTTATAGATAACAGATAGCTGGGTTTTCTTTGTGGGATCCATCTGAGAATTTGTATAATTAAATGAGAGTGTAACTACTGACATCTCTTGAAGTGGCCTCCTTTCTCGTTGGATCTCATTTCTGTTTTCTTCTCTATAGGCTCTGCCTGCCTGTGTGTGCCAATGAGGGTCACCATTATGGATTGAACTATGTCCCCCTAAAATTCATGTGTTGAAGCCCTAACCCCTAATGTCACTCTATTTGGGGAAAGAGCTTTAAGAAGGTAATTAAGGTTAATTGATGTCATAAGGGTGTGATTCTAATCCAATAGGACTGGTGTCCTTCGAAGAAGAGGGAGAGACATCAGAGATCTCTCTCTCTCCCTGTGCACTCACAAAGGAAAGGTCATGTGGGCACAGAGTGAGAACACAGTCATGCGCAAGCCAAAAGAGAGGACTCAGAAGAAATCCTGCCAGCACCTTGATCTTGGACTTCTAGCCTCGAGAACTATGAGAAAATTAATCTGTATTGTTTAAGCCACTCATTCTGTGTTACCCTGTTATGCTAACCCAAACAGATGAATACAGTCACACTAACATCAACAACCAAAATTTGCTGGTGGTTGACCATACTTGTTTCTTGAAGATCTTAGTTTCCCTTCTAAAGGCCTCCAACCCACCCATATTTCTGAGAGTCACCAGGAGGCAACCCATGGGCTCATTTCCTGTAGGTACACTGCCCTACAATTTCTCCCTGGGCACCAGAGTTTCCCACCAGCTACTGCTGTTGCCCTAGCCTCGGGATGGACACTGCCAGCCCCTGGCAGAGATGGGCAGGGTGGTTGTATCTTTTCCACCACTGGCCCTGGAGCACGGGAATCCCTAAAATGCCCAGGCTTTTGTGTGGTTTGTGTTTATTAGCCACTTTGTAGAGAAGCAACTCAGGACACAGGCACATGAAATCAAATATAATAATAATATAGTATATAATAAATACAAATATACTTGTTTTCTACTTTAATATAAAAATATGAAATTTATTTGAAATTATATATCATGTCATATTGTTTACTTTTCTGTTACATATTATTAAACACAACAATAAGACTTGCTAACAGTGACAATTAGTAGCCATCAATAGTAGCACAAATAAAATAAATATGAATGAGAATGTAACAATATTTTTGTATGTTTCTTTCTGTCCTGATAGAGCAAGTTACTTAAACTATTTTTTAAAAACACTTTTTGATTGATATTTAAATTTCACAGGCTATGTTATTACATATTCTTAAGATACGCAAATGTAAGGCTCTTTTAAAAAGAACAACACAATTGGACTAGTTAAACAGATATTACCTGTATTTAATACAAGATAAAAATAACACATTTCTTTTTGTCCCATGATAAAATAGGATATTTTTTACTCTTTGTGTTTCCTTTTTCTATAATGTTTCTCTGAACTATCTGCAGCCTTTAGGATATTTTTCTCTTATTTTATGTAATGGTAAAACTGAATACAATCAAATGTAAAATTTATTTTAACTTGAAGTTCTGCTCTTATCAAATGCACACTGCATTGATTCCTGTGTCAATGCAATGTGATGACATCAAGCTAAATACACCCTCAAGTCTCAGCCTAAGTGGTTGACATGAAACACTTAGTATTTTACTCACAACAGGAAACAGGGTTTTAGACTTACAAGAATTAGCTTCCAGCTCTCCAAAACAAGTCTGCGTTACAAAATGGATAGACATTTTTGAAGACTAGAAACTAATTCCTGTAACTTGTCATTGTTGTCTTTTGTAATAAAATGCAGCCATTCATACACTGTAGAAAGTATGATTGTTGATCAGAGCTGACAGAATCCCCACCACAGTATAAGGGGCTAATACATCTGTTAGCAAAATTTACCCTTTGGATGGGAGGGTGGGCAAAAGGGGTAAGGGACTGTGGGAGGTACAGACTTCCAGTTATAGAATGAGTAAGTCAAGGTGCAGCATAGGGAATATAGACAATGGTATTGTAATGGCACTGTACGGTGACAGATGGTGGCTACACTTGTGAGCACAGCATAATGTATAGACTCATCAAATCACTGTTGTACACCTGAAACTAATGTAGTATTGTGTCTCAACTATACTTCAAGTTTAAAACAGGCCCCTTTGGTTCACCCACAGGGTATGTTCACTGCAATCTCCGGATCAAGAAATGAAACTTCATTCAATTTCATCAAGCACTCAAGGGAACAACAAGATAACGTGTGTTTGTCTGTGTGGTATGCCCAAGTCAATTCAGCAGGTGCCTTTTTTCAAGTAAGCTTTATTGCATTGTCTGGAGATGAAGAAACATTTGATGAGACTACAAGCATTTGTCTGTCTCATCCCACACATGGGAGATTCCGTCTCCATTTGTGTTTTCACATCCCTTTCTCTACTATGTGCGATCCAAAATTCTTTCTACATATTGGGTAGTATGCTATGTTTTGATTTTTTTTACCTCCCTAATCCAGATAGTTGTGTCTTTCCATCTATCATTAAAACTACAGGGACACCTGGATAGCACAGTGGGTTAAGAATCTGCCTTTTGCTCTGGTCATGATCTCAGGGTCCTGGGATCCAGCCCCAGGCCGGGCTCCTTGCTCAGCAGGCAGTCTGCTTCTTCCTCTACCTCTGCCCCTCCTCTCCCACTTGTGCTCTCTCTCTCTCAAATAAATAAATAAAATATTTTTTTAAAAACGACATAGTCAACTAGCCTTCTTTTCAGGTGATATCTGAGTTATACTGGCATTTATATTGTAATTGTCCACATTTTATTATCTAAACTCTTAGAAAACATGGCCACACGAATCACAATGTTAACAATTAAAGTAGGTGAGACTTCCAGACTGCCTGAGTGAGGACCTCCATAAATTTACTCCTCAGAAAACAATTAAAACAATGGCAAAAAACAAATGTTAAAATCAAAATTTTCATAACTCTGTAGATTAACCAAAGCCTTGCAACATTGAACAAATTCTTAGAAAGACACAAACTACCAAAACTGACTCCAGAAGAAACATGAAATCTGAGTAGATCTGTAACAAGTAAAGAGATTGGATTACTAATTTTAAATTTTTCCACAAAGAAAGGTCCAGATTCAGGTTGCTTTATTGGTGAATTCTACCAAATATTTGAAAAAGAATTAATACCAATGTTTCACAAAATCTTCCCAAAAAATAGAAGAGGAGGGGTACCTGAATAGCTCAGTTGGTTAAGTGTCTGACTCTTGATTTTGGCTCAGGTAGTGATCTCAGGGTCGTGAGATGGAGCCCTTCACCAGGCTCCACACTCATTGGGGAATCTGCTTGTTCCTCTCCCTCTGCTCCTCTACTGCTCTCACTCTCTCTCATAAATAAATAAATAAATAAATAAATAAATAAATAAATAAAATCTTTAAAAAAAATAGAAGAGGAGAGAATACTTCCCAAATCTTGCTATAGGACAGTATTTCACCAACACCAAAACCAGCAAAGACTTCATAAGAAAATAAAACTACAGACAAATATTCTTCATAAATAGAGATGAAAATTTCTCCAAAGAAATTAGCAAAACAGAATCCAGCAACATGTAAATGTGACAAAGTAGACTTTATCTCAGGAATACAAAGTTGTTTTAGTATCTAAAAATCAAACTATGTAATCAATTAAGTATACATTAATAAAATGAAGAACAAAAACCACATGATCATTTTAATAAACACAGAAAAAACATTTGACAAAATCCAACACCACTTCATGATTTAAAAAAAGAAATTCAGCAAAACACAAATAGAAAGGAAATTCTTCAACCTGATAAAGGACATCTTAAAAAAAAAAAACAACCCACAATTAACATCATATGTAAAGGTAAAAGACTGAATTATCTCTTCTTAAGATCAGGAACAGGGCAAAGATGTCCACTCTTGTCACTGCTATTCGACATTGTACTGTAGGGTCCAGCTAGGGCAATTAAGCAAGAAAATGAAATAAATGTATCTAGATTAGAAAGAAAGAGGTTAAGTTATTTCTATTTGTAAATGACATTATGTTGTATTTAGAAAATCACAAGAGGGGCGCCTGGGTGGCTCAGTCATTAAGCATCTGCCTTCGGCTCAGGTCATGATCCTAGGGTCCTGGGATTGAGCCCCATATTGGGCTCTCTGCTCAGCGGGGAGCCTGCTTCTCCCTCTCCCTCTGCCACTCCCCCTGCTTGTGCTCTCTCTCTGTCAAATAAATAAATAAAATCTTTAAAAAAAATCACAAGAAATCCAGAAAAAAAACACTACTAGTACTAATAAATAAGTTCAGCAAGATTGCAGATATAAGATCAATATACAGAAATCAAAGGTATTTGTATACACTTGCAATAAGAAATCTGAAAATGAAATTAAGAATACAATTTTATTTGTAGTAGCATGAAAATGAATAAAATACTTTGGAATAAATTTAATAAAGAAGTGCAAGATTTGTTCACCAAAAGCTACATAAAATATTGTAAAAAAAAATTAAAGACCTAAATGCATCCACATTCATGGGTCAAAAGGCTTAATATTGTTACTATGGCAATACTCCCCAAATTGATCTGCAGATTTAGTGTAATCCCTATAAAAAAATATCAGATGACTTTTTTGCAGAAATTGACAAGAAAATCTGAAAATTTATATGTAATGGATTTATATGCAATGGATTCATAATAACTAAAACAATCTTGAATTGAAAGAACAAAGGTGCAGAACTCACCCACTCAGATTTCAAAATGTAAGTTTGAAATTTATAGCTTTATATTACTATAAAGCTATAGTAATTAAGACATATTGGTACTGCTATAAGAATAGACATATAAATCAATGGTATAGAATCAAGAGTCTATAAATAAACCTTACATTTACAGTCAATTGATTTTATTTTATTTTATTTTTTTTTTTTTTTAAACATTTTATTTATTTGACACAGAGAGAGAGACAGCTAGAGAGGGAATACAAGCAGGGGGAGCAGGAGAGGGAGAAGCAGGCTCCTGGCTGAGCAGGGGGCCCGATGCGGGGCTCGATTCCAGGACCCTGGGATCGTGACCTGAGCCGAAGGCAGATGCTTAACCGCTGAGCCACCCAGGTGCCCCCATACAGTCAATTGATTTTAAACATGAGTGCCAAGACAATTCAATGGGGGAAAGAATAGTCTTTTCAACAAATGGTGCTGGGACAACTGGAATCCACATCAAAACATGAAATTGGACTTCTGTCTCATACGACATACAAAATTAACTCAGAATGTATCATACACCTAAATGTAAGAGCTAAAATTATAAAACTCGTTCAAAAATTAGCAGTAAATCTTCATGACCTGAGTTAAGACTGTGGTTTAGTAAGTATGACACCAAAATCACAAAGTGACAAAGAAAAGATAAATGAGACTTCGTCACTACTAAAATTTTTTTCATCAAGAAAATAAAAAAAAGACAATCCACAGAATGAGAAAAACTATTTGCAAATCATACATCTGATAAGATACTTGAAAAAATAGATAAAGAATGTTTACAATTCAACAATAAAAAGACAAACAACCCAGTTGAAAATCAGGCAAAGGATCTAGATAGACATTTCTCCAAAGATCTACAAATGGCTAATAAACCCATGAAAAGATGCTCAACATCATAGACATCAGGGAAATGCATATCAAAACCACAGTGAGATACTACCTCACACCCACTGGGACAGCTATAATCAAAAAGTCAAAAAATAACAAGTGTTGGTAAGAATGCGGAGAAATTGAAACCCTCATACATACTGATAGGGATGTAAAATGCAGCGACTACTTTGAAAAACATTCTGGTATCCCCTTAAGAGGTAAAATTCCCAGTAATTCCTCTTGTGGGTATAGACCCAAGAGAAATGAAAACACATGTTCACACAAAAATTTGTACACAAATAGCAGCATTCACAGCAGCATTATTCACAATAGCCAAAAAATGGAAACAACTTAAATGTCCATCAACTAATGAATGGTGAAATACAATGTGGTATGTCCATACAATGGGATATTATTCAGTATAAGGAGTGAAGTATTGATAAATGCTAGAAAATGGATGAACTTTGAAAACATTATGATAAGTGAAATAAGGTAATCACAAAAGTCACATAGTGTATGAGCCTATTTATATGAAGTGTCCAAAATAGGCAAATCCATGGAGACAGAAAATAGTTGAGTGTTTGCCTATGATGTATGGGGGTGGGGGGAAGAGTGGCTGCAAATGAGTAAGGGTTTTCTTTGGGGGTGATGAAAGTGTTCCAAAATTAGATTGTGGAGATAGCTACACAACGCCATAAATATACCAAAAAGCACTGAATTGTACACTTTAAACAGGTCAATTTTATGGTATGTGAATTATATCTCCATAAAGTTGTTTAAAATAAACCTAGTGTTATCACTATCCAATCCCCAAGAGTTAAGCCACAGGCAAATTAAAGACAAACTGTTAATGCTTACAACTGCAAAGCACCTAAATTGCATACTTAAGTCCCTTCACTGGGAGAGATGTAACAATAAATTTTCTCCTACTGTGAACAGCAAATCATGGCTGTCAACACCAGCATTCAGGGGAAAAAATACAAACAGCAACTACAGAAAGATATATCTTCTTGACATGAAATACAATGTTGCTTTCAGTCCCTATTTTGAGGGCCACCATAGAGATTTTGTATTTTTCCTCCAACCTTTATACCCATTGCCAAAATCAGGCCATTTCATGTTTTAGCGAGGGGTTTCCTGCAAAACCAGAACAGTCCCAGGCAAACCAGGATGTTTGGTCACTCAATCCGTGGAGAAGTGAGTCAGAAAACGATCTTTCTTTTCCATGTCAGGCTCCGTGCAAGGGCATCAAACTGGACTACTTGAACCCTGGTATCTAGCAGAATTTTTATTGCTAAGGTATCTTATCTTCTTTGTTGTTCTCATGAATGAGACTTTTTTTAATATTATCTGTCATTATTTGTGAATAGAAAGGCTAATGACTTTATATATTTTCTAACTACTTTAGTGAATTTTATTATCTCTAATAGTTTTTCAGTTGATTTTTCTGGGTCCCTGCCTCCCCTCCCCCATCCGTTGTTCGATCCCTTACTTATAAACCGCTTGATTTGCAAAGGCTGAAACTTCCAGAAAACCAAAACAGTCAATTCAGAAGCCACATCTGATCACTTGCTTTAATGGAAATACTGCTATGAAGTTTTTCACTATGAACCCGACTCCCTGACTTTCGGGGTGGAGACAACCTTCTTATGTCAAGGTGTGTCTATATAGGGGCGCCTGGGTGGCTCAGTCGGCTCAGGTCATGATCCCAGAGTCCTGGGATCAAGCCCTGCATCAGGCACCCTGCTCCACGGGAAGCCTGCTTCTCCCTCTCCCTCTCCCCCTGTTTGTGTTCCCTCTCTCGCTGTGTCTCTCTCTGTCAAATAAATAAATCTTAAAAAAAAAAAAAAAAAGGGTGTGTCTATATATTTCTATTTTATCCAGAGATTTCATCAGGAATGAATATTGAATTTTTTTTCAGATGATGTTTCTGAATCCTTGAGACGACCGTACAGTTTTTCTCCTCTGATCTGTTATCGGGGTGAATTATGCTGATGACTTCCTAACACTATACTGTTGTCCCTAACTTTACTAAAAATGGATCTCACTGAGCCTTCATTCATAATTTTGTTAATATACTGCTCAGACTGGTTGCTAATTTTTATTACAACTTTTACATCAATGTTCATAAATGAGGTCAGGTGTCTTCCTTGTGCTCTGTCTGATTCAAGTACCCGTGTTATTTTGGCTTCCTGTGGAAACACTTCTCTTTTGTGCTTGGAGACAATTTAAGTGTTGGATTTCTATCTTTCTTGAACATTTGAATTCATTTACCTGAGAAACCATCTGGGCCTGGTGATTAGGGGATGGGGCATTCTTAATTTCCTCTCTGATTATTGGTCTGTTTAGAATTCTTATTTCTTCTAGAGTAAATTTTGGTAATTTCTACATTTTCTCAACAATTAATCATTTCATCAGGTTCATTCCCTGAAACTTTTTTTTTAAGTTTTTTTTAAGGGGAAATGTTTATTTATTTATTTATTCATTTTATTTGAGAGAGAGCGAGAGAGAGCAGGGGGAACGGCAGAGGGAGAAGCAGACTCCCCGCTGAGCAGGGAGCCTGATGCAGGACTCGATTCCAGGACCTGAGCTGAAGGCAGACGCTTAAAAACCTGAGCCACCCAGGCATCCTCCCTGAAATTTTTTAAATGTCCTCTGTATCTTTCATTAAATCTCCTTTCTAATTTTTAATTTTATTTATTTCTAATATAAGTGGTTTTGTCAAAAAAACAGCAGGTTTTTATTTTTTTTTTAAAGATTTTATTCATTTATTTGACAGAGAGAGAGACAGCGAGAGCAGGAACACAAGCAGGGGGAGTGGGAGAGGGAGAGGAAGGCCTCCTGCTGAGCAGGGAGCCCAATTGGGGCTCGATCCCAGAACCCTGGGATCATGACCTGAGCCAAAGGCAGATGCTTAATGACTGAGCCACCTAGGCACCCCATAAAACAGCAGATTTTGAAATTTATTGATTCCTTCTCCTGCTTTGTAATCTATTAATTTCTGCTTTCCATTTTTTACCTTTGATTTTTTTTCCCTAAATTCCTGAATGCCTGTTTAAAAGGTTTTTTTCACTTCTAGCTTCTAATATATATGTCTATGGCTTTATTTTTCTATGAAATCAGCTCTGGCCATCTTCCCTGAATCTTGAAATGCTGTATTTCATTATTACTATTACTTTTTAGTTATTATTCCGAATTTCTAGAATTTGCAATTTCAACTCCAATTCTCTCATCGACCCAGAAGTTATCTAAGAGGACAATTAAGAGTTTTTTCCCCATGATCAAATAATTGAATTACACTAATAAATATGATGTTGCTTATTGGTTTATAATAAATATTATCCATTATGCTACATGTGTTCACCAAGATCCTGGCAGTAAGCAGATGGCACATGGAAAGAAATGAACTAAACAGGATTGAATGAGGAAACTAAGCATGGGAGGTATGGGCTGGGTTGAAGGAACAACCAAAAAAAGATGATCAGGTGCCCAGGAACCAGCAGCAGTCGGAATACATTACTATCTCTCAGCCTATAGCACTGGGGTTGTGGAGGAACATAGCCACTCCCAGAACCACAGGGGTTGGACAGGAATGCAGAGAATAGTTACTCTAACCTCTCTTTCTCTATCTGCCAGTCTTCTGTGCACACAATCCAAAGACAGAGCCCCCACCCCTACCCCCGGGAGCCCAGGAGATGCAGTTTGTAGAGCCACAGAAGGACACAGGATAGGAAAGGGAGGAGAAAAAAAATCTGGGAGCAAAGAGTGGGAATAACCAGCACCTCAAGTAAATATCATTCTACTCCCATTTAAACACCAGGAATAGATATAATTTCCATTAATGCTCTGTGGTCTGCTGGTGTGATGAATTGTACTTAGAGTTTATCTGATTTCAAAGCATCCTCACATTCCCAGAACCCTCGATGCATATTCTTTTCACTATACTTTTGAGTTGTTACCTCTCTATTTAAAATTTTTACATCTATATATATTATAAATGAGATTGGTCTACGATTTTCTTTCTTGAACGGCAATCGTCATAGTTTAGTATCAGGGTTATGCTTGCCTTGTGAAATGAACCAGAGGAGCTTTTCACATTTTTAAGTTCTGGAATAATTTACATAGCAAAGGAATTGTGTATTTGGTAAAAGATTTTTAAAAATTATTCAATCATTTCCTATCGAAACTGGTGGTTCTTCTTTCAGGTGATTCTTGGATAATTTTTCAGAGTCTTCCATAATTACTGATCTGTATGGGCTTTCTACTCTTTGAGTCAATTCTGGTCATTTGTAATTTCCTAAGAAACGGTACTCTCATGGAGAGATTCATCTTCTCCTCCTAATTCATGTTTTATTCCCCCCCAACTTTGGGGGTTATGTGGTCCTGCTAAAGGGCCTTTGCGTCTCCTGGGGAAGCCCACGGGATTGCTGGGACTGTAGTACAGAGAGATCCTCAAAGGTTGGTTAAAACAGTCAAAACTCTTAAGAGGGGTCCAGGCTCCTCTGCAGCTGTGACAAATGTCACACCCCGGGGAGTTGACCACAGGAGAATGTGCTTGACGTGACCATCCAGAGTGATTCACCAGGCAATTGTGTGACCTCAGCACCTGTCTTCCCTGGAAACAAACCTTGCCAAGCTGTGGCTGTAATTTCGCCCTCTGGCTTAGCAAAAGCAACAAGGACATGCATGTGAGCGAGAGAAGGAAGGATGGGAGGGAGCCTCCGCATGAGTGGCCCTGCTCGGATGTGCTTTCCTCCTGGCCTTGGCTATGCCACTTTGGATACGTCATTGTGACTAACCTCACTGGGCTTCAGTTGCCTGATGAGAGAAATGACAGGCTCTGAGGCCGTAATAGATTTCTGATTCTATTAACAGATCCCCCCAGGTGTAAGCTTGGCACAAACAGGTTCATGTCACATCTCCAGTGCATTCTCTCTCTCTCTCTCTTTCTCTCTCTAATAAGAAACGATGTTCCTGCCTAAGTAGCAGTGTTTGAAATCTGCTTCAGGGGGAACCAAAGGATCTTTCTATTCCCCATTTATCTCCCCTCTAGCCTGCCTTGCACTCAAAGGTCTCACATGCTGGGTTTAAGGCATCAACAGCCTGAGGGAGAACACTGTCCTGGAAAAGCAATCTTCTGAGTCCCAAACACCTCTGGATACACTAATGCAACCATTTAGCAAGGTTCTGGGGCAACAGGAGGTACCGACAGGGAGGGAGGGATCTAGTGCCTGGAATGTTGCAGGGGAAGGCCAGCTTGGAATGAGAAGGGATGGGTGGGGAGGGATGCAATTAGCAGGCAGGGGACAACAATGGTGGCTTTGGGGCCCCTGGAGGTGAAGGTGGGAAGCAACACAAATTAGCCTGCAGGAGTTTGAGGAATGGGAAGCATGGAAGACTCTGGCAACGTTAGCATGAATAGCGTGGTCTTTGGATGCCAGCCAAGTTGGGTTTCCATCCCAGTTCTGTGACTCACTACTGAGTTACTGAACTTCCGAGAGTCTTTTTCTTCTTCTGCAAAATGGGAATAATAATGGCTATGGTTAGGGCCAATGGGAGAGTTAGGTGAGATAATGTTTGAAAAGTATTTCAACACAATGTCTGGTGTGAGTGAGGATTCAATCTATATGTCTATTATTACAGTAATTCCCACTTTGCCACCATCCTTCTCTAGAAGCCATTTTAATTAATATACTTAATTACATTTTTGCATTCTTGCCAAGCACCGTGCTGGTCACTCTTGGGTTACAAGGAAGAATGTGGCGCATTCCCTGCCTTCTGACAGGTTCCAGTCCAGTGGAATAGACAGATCTGTACACAACCTGGTGAAATACAAAGCAAAGCACACATAAGAAGCAAACAGAAGTGCCCCAGCCCAGTACCATGTACCAGTCACTGTCAAGACTGACTTTTTAAACCTCACCATAGCCCCATGAGATGGAGGTTCTTGCCATCCCCATTTTACAGATGAAGAAACTGGGGCACGGAGAGGTGAAGAACATGTCCAGGGTCACAAAGCAAAAAACTGACCCCATGCTGTCCTTTCCGGTGCCGCCAGAGCTGCCTCTCTCAATAGCAAAGCTGGAGGTTACGTGTCCGCCCCACAACCGAAAACCCTTTGCTTTCCCATTCTCTCCCACAGCTACTTTTCAGAGAAAGAACTGTTTCAGAAGGTGAAGAATTCTGGGTGAGCTTTCCAGGTTGAGGACAGAGCTGGAGTATAAGCACGGGATCTGAAGGACTGTGTTCTGGGAAGAGCATGAGGATTCTCTCAGCTAAAGAGCAGATGAAATTAGTGAATAAATGACAGTGGCTTGGCTTCCCACACCATGACACGCCTCAAACCTCAGGAAAGGAAGAAGCCGGAACGGCAACACTTTATCCACTTCAGACGGAAAGGCAGGCAAAGAGTGGCCATTCCAGCATCAGGGGCTCCCCCGTCATCACAGAGTCCCCGGAGCTAGAAAGCAAATCCCTGCTCTAAACCTGCTGCTCTCCTCGGGTTCTCTACCTCTTCAGATGCCCCCACCATCCAGCCTCTTGCTGGGCAGAAACCTGGGAGTCGTCTTCAACTCATTTCTCCTTCTACTTTCCCAGGTCTATTTCCTAGGTATTTAAAACAAAATGTTTTAATTTTGCAACTGCCTCCTGTGTTAGCCTAGGCTCTTCAAGGAGCTGACACCAAGGATTTCAATGAAGGAGGATGTCTGTGAGAGGAAACGTGGAGGAAGCCAGGGAAGGTCAGGCGAGCCGGCAGACCATGACGCAGTCTGACCCTGAGTGAGGGAGAAGGGAAGGCAGGCTTGCTGGAAGTGCCCCACCCTGTTCTGTAGCGTAAGAAAGTTTCCACAAAGCCATTATTGGGTATTCAGGGTCCCTCAGAATACTCCTGTGTATGTATTACTGCCACCCTCAACAGTTGGTGGAGAGCAGTCCGTGGGAAGCATGGTTCAACACAAGCATGGGTTTCCGAACCCAGGAGCCAGGCCTGTGGTCAATTATGTTCCCTGCAATTTGGAGATTCGTGAGGACAGACACCCGGCTTTTCAGCAACTCTACCATCCTGGCTCAGTTCAGACCCTACTGTTCCCCGGAGGATTGCACTAGACCTCCAGCTGGTCTCCCTGGTGCTAATCTTTATCCAACCCCCCCAAACCTTTTTCCACACCACAGTCAGAAAGACCTTTCTAGAACACAAATCTCACATGCCAGGCCTCTGCTAAGAGCCTTCAATAATGATTTTTGCCAATTCCCTTGAAATCTATAAGTGGAGCTCTTGCTTTGAATAAGAGATTGATTGAACATCTAATCAAACAAGATATCCTTGAACTAGTAACACAGGCATTATCCCAGCACTCAGACCTCTGGGTGAGGTAGGATTCTATGGAGACTAAAAATACAATCTAACTTAGACACTTAAGCATCACTTTTGCGGAAAGTCAGTGAATCTCCTGTTGATCTTGTTGGGGAATTAAAACCCCTGTAAAATGTGACTTTGCTAGGCTTATCACCAGCTGGTTATTAATGATAACACAGCAAAACACAATCGAACTCAAGAAACTGCATTTGGAGTTCTTCTTTTGGAAATTTGACAACCTCGGGATTTTCCAGCACTTTAGGGACAGGTTGCCATCTAGGATTCAGAGGTAGTACCAGCTTTTGAAAACGGCATTAATTGATCCCACTTAATCATGAGGTATACCAATAATTAGCCATGGAAAGACTAGAGGAAGCTCTTGCCATAAAACATGTGACTGGTAGTGTGGCTCCCATTATTCACTCCTTAGGAACACAATGTAAACATGTGCTTTCATCTCGTAGTTTTATATACGTGTGTGTGTGTGTGTGTGTGTGTGTAGTTTCTGATCCTCTGGAGAACCCTGCCTAATACACAGGCCAAGGAGTTTCCTTGGGCTTTCTCTCAGACCTACAGCTGGGGAGGAGGGAAAGATAAACCCAAGAGACAGACCCACAGAGGGGAAGTTTGTGTCTCACTAGGGCCCACACCTGATCTGCCTACATTCACACACTGAGGCTGTGCCAGGACAGAGGGACCCTCCCAAGTAGGCATTAGACAGTGAAGTGTTTGCACCCCAGAGTTCTATGGCCTATTTGATACTAGATCCACCTTACTGAGATGCCCAGAGTCACCAAGATGTCCTGTGCTGGATATTTTCCATTTGACCCTTTAGATCCAATCCCCTCCTGTCTACACCAGCCCCAAGAAGCTGATCGTTTTAAGCCACATTTGAGAGGTTCTCTCTCCTCCAGGATGCCAGTTGGGTTCAGCCTCTCACACAAAGGTCGTTGCTCAGCAGGCAGCCCTCCCCATGGAACTTCTCTGTCTCTAGGTTCTGAAACCACTCCCTCTCCTTGCTCCTTTTATGGATTGTAACTGTACCCTGCTATTTCTAACTCCAGAGTACTTCCCATCATCCTTTGTGGTCTCCTGGGACTGTCTGCACCTTTGTAAATAATATCTTCTTGAAACTTTTTTCAAATTCCTCAATTTAAGTGAGTCATCTCTTCTCTGACAAGACCCTGGCTGATGTACCACCTTCATTAGGGTTGCCAGATTTAACAAAACAAAAATACAGGATGCTCAGCTGAAACTGAATTTCAGATATGTAACAAATTTCTTTTTAAGTATAAGCAGGGACCAATATTCATTGTTTATCTGAAATTCAATTTTAACTGGGCATCCTGTATTTTAACAGGCAATTCTAGCCTTCACCATCAACTATGAAAATATCTTGGGGATCCTGGTGAACTTCCGCTGATCCCTGAAAGAAACAAGGTTAATGACAGCCTCAGAATATTAATACCCATGTTGCAGATACGGTCCTAATTTGAAGGACTGGTCTCTGAATTGTGTGCGCGCGCGTGTGTGTGTGTGTGTAAAGAGAGAACAAGGGAAAATAATGGGAAAAAAGCCTGGAAAGGAAGGATGGGGCTGGTTCACCAAGAACTTAAATCTAGTGAAGACAACCTGGAGCCTCACCATTCTATGACTTTCTCAAACCCTCGTATACTCAATAAGAGTTCAGATCCTCCTACATATTATCCAGATTTTCTTATATATCTTTTATGGTTGAATCTGATGAATCTGGCTCTCCAAGTTTGTTTTGTCTTTTTAAAAAATCTCCTGAGATTTATATCAAAGGATACAACTGGACTCTGGGAATCTTACTAGTCCTACTAACTTTAAGCCACATTTGGATATAATTTCATGTTCAATTTGTAGAACAGATTCTTGATAATAAGATGAAATAAAAAGATTCAATCTAATTCCCCTTTTTCTTATAGTTTTCTTGCAAGGACAAAAAGAAAGAAAAAAAGAGCAAGAAGGCAAGTACAAGGAGTTTTGAAAGCTCAAATTAAGTGAGCTGGAAAAAATTGAAAAGTTGTGGCTCTCGTAATCTATGGCAGAAAAAATAGAAACATTATGTAATCACCAAATAAATTATTATTTTTCACAGCCTCTAGCTATTATAATTTCACTGGATACCTTATAAGCAATTATTATTCTGGGAGATACTCCAAGGCTTGTTCCGGGATTTCACAAAGCAAAAGTTGCCACAAGTCTGAAAAGTGTTTGATGAAGTATTATTGTAACTGCCTTTTCAGTCTTTGACGAGGGGAGGCAACTGTGTGGGTGTGTGGGAAAAGGGAAAGTGGCTGTCACGTGGGCAACAAGCATAAACAGCTCTTTGTGTTTTTTGAGTTGGAATTAAAAAGAAAACAACTTAGTTTTCCTGCCTTCCATGGCTCTGAAACAGAGACTTCATGAATTGTTTTCAGCAGTGACTTCTGGTTTCATTGTGGCTGGTGGCAGACACCATAGTCAGTCCCTCTTAAGCCAAAGCCTAGAAATGATAGAAAATGTAAGAAGAATAGGTTACATATCTATATAAACACTCTCGAAAATAAGAAGAGGAGCTCTCGATGGACAAAAAGCTATGAGAAACTCATAACGACGGAAAGCGGAGAGGAGCCTATTGAACAGGAAGAGGCAGTGAGGAGCACGTGAGACAGTATGGCCGTGGAAAGGCAGCCCAGTGATGAGGATCTGTGTGCTGGAGTTCAGGAGCTGGAAGGGGCCCTGGGCAACCCATAGCATCACTAGTTGGGGTCCCGCAGTGGAGCAACCACGTGGTGTACCCTGGGCACCCCTCACCACCAGGCAGTTCAGTCCTGCCTGAAGTGTGAGTGTAGTCGCTCAGAGCAGACAGTCAGACCACCAGGCCATTGTCACCAGACGTGGCCACAACATGATGTCAGGTCTTGTGAGGTGTGTGATTATCTAGCCCCTACCGCAAAGCACCCAGAGATTCCCCCCAGGGGGGGGCCTCAACCTGTGCGTGGACACGGGTTTGTCTGTGAAGTCCGACTCCTCATAATAATCTTGAATCTCTATCTATCAAAATTCCTTCTGTGTGCCTCCTGGCTTTATGCAGTCTAGGTCGGGGCATTCAAAACAATGTTAACCAAACCCAGGCTGAAGGCAGAGCCTGTTGGTAATCCACTACCAACCAACATTTCTCCAAGTTAATATGGAGCATGAATCACGGCTTTTTGAGCAAAGGTCAAATCAGCTGCTAGTGCACTTCACTTGTAAACGTTTTTGCTTAACCCACTAACTAGCTGTGTGAACTTGAAAGAGTCACTCAGTCACTCTGAGCCTCAATGTCCTCTTCCACCCTTACAGGATTAATATGGGAACCAAATAGGAGAACACGCCTTGCACAATGATTGGAACACAGAAAGCATTCAATAATTGTTTCGTGTTTTTTTTTTTTTTCAGCATTTGGGGTAGCCAAGGGTTTTCCTGACATTGAGTCTTACTGAGGTCCTCCTGCCCTTTATCTTACTTTTCTCATAGTCCTTGACTGTGTCCCCTTTTCTTTAGAGTACAATTAATCTGAGAGCCTCATTACTGGCACATTCCTCTCTGGAAATGCCTCTTTCTTGGATTGTTATAATTCTGTTTTTAAAGTCCCCATTTTGTCTTATATCATATCACCATTCAGATATTCTAGCCACAGGATAGTGCCTATTTTTTGTGGTATTTTAGAAATCTGCCTTCTGGGCGCCTGGGTGGCTCAGTTGGTTAAGCGACTGCCTTCAGCTCAGGTCATGATCCTGGAGTCCCTGGATCGAGTCCCGCATCGGGCTCCCTGCTCGGCAGGGAGTCTGCTTCTCCCTCTGACCCTCCCCCCTCTCATGTGCTCTCTCTCTCTCTCTCTCATTCTCTCTGTCTCAAATAAATAAATAAAATCTTTAAAAAAAAAAAAAGAAATCTGCCTTCTGATGTCTAGAATCCATTTTCTTACCATACCCAATACTTCACTGATGAATCCCAGGGTAAAATGGTCACTTTATACAAAGCTTTTCTCTCTTCCATTTTGCCGGCTAGTTTGGTGGTGGTGGTCAGACCCATTCCAGAATAATTTTTCTCCCCTTGCAGCCTTCCCTGGCTTGCTGGGAGTTGAAGGTGTCAGCAGGGCACATTAGGAATGTGCTGTGCTTTCAGCAAAATGGGGCTTGCTGCAGGAATCTGGAGAGCTGACACTCCAGCCCAGCCCCATCACTAAAACCCCTGACACGAGACAGATTGTCCTTCCCAGCTTCTAGCCTCACTGGAATAGTCTCCACTGAGCTTCTCCACTTGGATCTGTGAGTTTCTGGGTCACCCTATTCTGCAGAGTGATTCTGTTGCCATTCTTTTGAACATGGCACCCTTCTGCTTGTATTTCAGATGCGTTATTTACCAGGCCTGAGTGTGCTTTGAGACTATTTTTCCCTTTTCATGTTAAAATTCTTGGTGACTTTGATTTTATTCTTCCCTCCCACTGTCAAGACTCATCAAGTTCCCTCTTTATCAAGGAAGCGAGTCATATGAAACCTTCCTTCTTTTCTTCATGAAGCGCCTTCCATCCCTAGCCAGGAACCCTCCACCTTGCCATCAAAGGCCCCAGTCCAGGAAAAATCACCTTCTCCTTGCTGATGTGGAGCCAGCTGTTCACACCCCACAGCCTCCACTTGTTCCTTAGGTTCAACAGTGAGAGCAGAAATGAAAATGCTGAGTCTTCAACCTTGCCGTTATTCAGACTCCAAGGCACAGCCCACATTAACACTGAGAGGATCCACATGAATCTGCAGAATGGGGGCAGCCTTTTTTGGCAGACCTCCCATTAAATCATACCTAGCAGACCCTGTGGGGCCACCATATTGCCTCAACCTCACCATTGCCCCACACACCGATGGTTTTTTACTGGGAGCACCTGCAACTCTTTCCCTGAGAACTTGGATCAGTCCATGTGGCAACAGGCTAGAAGAGCTTGGAACCTCCAAAGGCAGCCATTGGCCAACAACAGACCCCAGCTTCCCTGTTCATCAGACAGAACATCTCTGAGTCCTGCTCCACACTCTGTCCCAAAGATCCCGAGACACACTCACCCCCAACTGCCCACAGCAGTAACCTGCTCAGAAAGAATAACTTTTATTTGCCTCCCTGTCTTACTTCTCCATTTTTCTACATTTCCAAGTCAACGACTTGCATTCAAATCAGTTTCAGGGTCTGCTTCTGGGAAACCCAGCCAAAGACAGGAGCCCACTTGTGACATGTCCTCACATCTGCCTTGGTGCACACCAAGCAAGTTTGAACAGGTGTATACCTTGTTGGTTTCCTATTGCTGGTGTAACAAATCACATAAACTTTCCAGCTTAGAACAGCACAAATTTATTATCTTATAGTTCCGTAGGTCTGAGGTCTCACTGGGCTAAACACAAGGTGTTGGCAGGGCTATGTTCCTTTCAGAGGCTCTAGGAAAAAAATCTATTTACTTGCCTTTTCCAGCTTCCAGAAGTTGCCTGCATTCCTTGGCTCACGGCTTCTTCTTCCATCAGCAAAGCTAGCGTCATAGCATATTCAAATCTCTTTCTCTCTCTCTGTCTCTCTGTCTCTGTATCTCTCCCTCCCTCCTTCTCTCTGAAAATCTTGCCTCTTTTACATAAGGCCCCTTGTCATTACATTGGGCCATCCAGATATTCCAGGATAATCGATCATTTCATCTCAAGGTCCTTAACTCAATCACATCTGCAAAGTCTCTTTGCCATTTAAGGTATCATATTTGCAGACTTGGGGAATTAAAACATAGATATCTTTGGGGGCCATTATTTCACTTATCACAGATATTCATAGGCCCAAATCACAATTCTGAATCAGGAACTGTTGCCATCATGGTCCATGTGAAATGTAGAACACATGAATGAGTTTGACACAGAAAGGCAGTTTCAATTAGGCCTTCCTGCAGGGACACATGTCCTTCCACCGAAAAAAAAATTTTTATTTAAATCTTGTCTTTCTAGACTTTCAAAGATGAAAGAAAGAAAAAAAGAAAGAAAGAAAGAAAGAAAGAAAGAAAGAAAGAAAGAAAGAAAGAAAGAAAGAAAGAAAGGGACAGGGAGGGAGAGAGAGAGAAGAAAGAAAAGAAAGAAAGAAAGAAAAGAAAGAAAGAAAGAAAGAAAGAAAGAAAGAAAGAAAGAAAGAAAGAAAGAAAGAAAGAAAGAAAGAAAAAGAAAGAAAGGGAGAGAAAGGAAGGAAGAAAGGAAAAAACGCAGACCTTGGAGATGGTGGAATCCAAGCACAGGTGGGCACAGGTCTTCAGGGCTCACAGGTGGGCACAGGCGGATGCATCCATGCATTAAGCCTCTGGGGAAGAGAACCAAAGCCTTCTCTTTGTGCCTTTCACAGAAAGAGAGTTAGGCAGAAGGGATTGTTCCTCCCCAGCTCCCTGCCTGGCAGTGGCATGAACAAGAACCAGCACCGATTTACAGCTTGGAAAGAGAGGAAGAGGCGAGAGCTGGGGGAGGGGAGGCATGCAGGCTCAGCAGCGGGAGGGAGCAGTGCTGAAAACCTGCTCTCTTCAATAATTCAAATTCGCCTGCAATCTGTCTTCTCAGGAGCCAGCAGTGTTTGATCCTGTGCTGCTGTTTTGAGCCCCCTGTCATTCCATCCAGGCCTCCTTGCCTCTCTCTCCGGTCAGCTACACAGTGGCCTCTGCCTATGTATGGAGCTTTGCAGCAAGTGTTGAGAGCAGAATGTTCCACTGCCTCTTCAGTAGCACAGGATCACAAAGAACCCTCCTTCCTGGCCCCTGGGGCACTGCTCTTGCCTAGCTCATGCCAAGCAGAAACATGCATGTCCAAGTGCATTAGTGCCCCGACCCATGTCTTCACCTAAATCCCCAACCACAAGTGGCAGATGGGGACTATATTCCAACTTGCCCAGAATAAGGCTGGCGTGGCTTGGTAAAGGTAGCTTTCTGAGGCTCAATTTCCTCACCTAAAAATGGAATGATCCAGTCTGGATGCAGGGTTGTTGAAAGGTTTAAATAAAATGCTGTAGTCAAAAATTCCCTTGATAAGTTCTTTTCACCTCTTGAAACTATATGTTTATTTTGACTAGTTCTCCATTTATAAAGTGGTAGAGAAACAAAAATACATTAAGTACATAATTTAGGCTCAGGAAATTGACCTTTGGCTCAATTAGCTCTTCTAGGCTTTAGGGATGCTGGGATAACCTGTCTAATTACCACACTCTCTCTATTGCAGGTGATCCTCAGAGGATTTAAAAACAATTCTGTCTTCCTGCTGGTGAATCTCTGCCTCTCCTCTCAGAGGAGAATTAACTTCATTAACTGAGTCAGGAACTTAGAACAATGGGGACTTGTGTGCAGCTGGTCATGTGGCAAGGCAGAGGAGAGATCCAATCAGGATCTTCAAGCACGTGAAGGAATGTAACCCAGAAGATGAAAAAGATTGCTCACCTTAGCACCTCATAGTCTTCTGGACTGACTGTGTCCAGGACACAGATTTGCTACTCTCTCTGGCCCAATGAACAGAACTGGGACCTACAGGTAGAAATGGCAGGAAAGGCAGATTTCTGTTTGGCCCAAGGAAAGATTTTCTAGCATCTAAAGATGTCTTATAATGGAGGGCTTCCTTTGGAAAGTAGTAGTTGGCCTTCCACATTGCTAGGACTGTTCACTCAACAGTGGTTTAGACATCCAAGCCTTGCCTGCCCCCTCCCCACAATCTTTTCTAGGAGGTGCTATTATACCCAACTCTACTATATTTTGATGGTTGTCTTAAACTGCTAAGTTTTGAGGTCATTTGATACACAGCAAAGCTAACTGATAGGGTTTCCAAACAATTTACCCACATCCAAGTTAACAACATAATCCCTGTCCATCTCAGGACTTGAGGAATTTTAAATTTGATTATACTCATTTCTGAGCTCAACATCTATCACCCAAGGTTTTGAACTCACGTGAAATTACACTTGTTCTTTTTTGGTATTGAAACCTTCACATCCTCCCATCATTTGTTTCTCACCCCAGGCATGACTTGGCTTCCTTCTCTATGCAGCATAGACCCTGAGGTTTGATTGTCCTCCCTTCCTGGGGGTCATGGTCAACAGAGTCCTGGCCCCTGATTTTTCTGCACTTCTGTTGAATCCAAGCTCTCTCCACTAACCTCCATCCTGGTGTAGGGCCTCTTGGCTACCAGCCTGCCCCAAGGCAAGCACTCTATCCTGGTGAGTCCTCATCCCTGCTGGACTCTGATCTGAGACACTATAGGGGTCTTTAGGCTTAGGAAAGACATAAAATATTAGAGCTTGAGGGACCTTCAGAGACTCATGCAGATCGTAGGGTCCACAGTGGGGAAGAGTTCTGGCACGTGACTGGTCCAGTCTCTTACCATAGAGCCCAAGAGGCTTACAAGCACTGACCAGCTCACATGTTCACTTCTAGTCCAAGTACCCGTGCTCAGAGTTTTAAGGTACATGGAACAGCCTCTTCCAGGCAGGGATTCTGGGTAAAGCAGGCAATGGACACATCCTCATCTGACCCAAAGGCAGTATATCCATAGGCTAGCCAAATCAGATTTTCTTCTCAAAGATGTGAACTGAGATACACAGAGATTATGGTTAGCAAGGATGGATACCTCTGCCCCCTAAAAAAAGATCATGGTGTAGAGAGAGACCAGTGGAAGTCAAGTGGGATTTCAGTAATATTTACAAGTCAGGTACATTCATGGGTTAAGAAGTATTCATTCAAGGAGATTTATCATTATGAAGGCAAACATGAAGATTTATGCAAGTTTGTTTGCTTTTACTAGTCTGGACAGCAGAAAGCCCTGTCCTTGGGCCACCCCACCCTCACCCGAGACTAGCATTTTGGTAAGATGGTTTTTCTTGTTTTTTTTAAAGATTTTATTTATTCATTTGAGACACAGAGATACAGAGAGAGAGAGCATGAGCAGGGAGAGAGGCAGAGGGAGAAGGAGAAGCAGGCTCCCTGCTGAGCCAGGAGCCCGATGTGGAGCTCGATTCCAGGACCCTGGAATCGTGACCTGAGCCGAAGGCAGATGCTTAACCATCTGAGCCACCCAGGCGCCCCATTGGTAGGGTGTTTTAAATTCTGCTACTTTGAAATGGCAATAAACCAGTTTCTAATTTCAAAAACTCTAGCCTGCCTGTGAATTGAGTGAGGAATGGTGGAATCTGTCTAAGGAGCTCGACAGTTTAATGCATTTTGCCATGGAGATTACAGCTATTGCGGCATGGGGAAAGGGGCTGGCTTGAAAAGGGACGAGTGCTCATTGAGCATTCTGTTCAGGCAACTGCCCATTATCCAGGGGGTGGATGATCCAGTTTGGGGATTTTTCATGCCTCTGGCTTCTCCTCCCTTCTACTGTCTGCCCTTTGGCCACATTACAGATCAAATTAGCATGTCTTTGAGAGGATAGAAGGGGAAGGGACAGGTAGAATTCAAATTGGTCAATTTTGCAGCTTGTCTGCTCTTCTAATACATGAGATCAAAACCAAAGGCTAACGTGGGGTTTTGGATTATCATTGGGTTATACTGAATCTATACCAGACCTCCTCTCCATCACTAAAGAAATTGGAGTCTGATGAGAACTCACTGTATTTCATATGGATGTCAAGGCTCAGCATACAGCGGCTTGTCCAGAATCCCAAACACATTCATGTTAGAAATTGAGAGCTGGAAGGGGCCTCCAAGATGATCCAGCCTTGGAAAATCGAGGCTCAGGGATTTGAAGTGCAGTGCCCAAGGTCACACTATGTGATGACCACCAGTGGCTAGTGGACAACTTGCAAGGGGAGCAGAAACCAGTTAACTTCAAAATTACATAACTGTGGCTGGTCGATACGTGAAATACTGATGAAATGGGTTTTCTTTTGAACCCCCCCCCCCCGATAACTCTTTGTTGGGACTCTCCAGCCACTAGAAACTAAAATCAAGACCATCCATTGTTTCGGAGATACCCCCAGCATGGGGAGCAAAACCCCTAACCCCAGAGTTGCTAAAGAACACAGCTCTCGGTTTGAGACTGGATATACTGATGCAAAGAGGTGCCAGGAGACAAAACCAGGTTCTCCTTCTGCCTGAATAGAGGACAGCAGAGTTTAAAGATCCAGAATGAGAAGCCATGTATCCCACTGTATATATATACACACTCATCACCATTATCATCATCACCATCGGAGTAAGGAGCAAGATATAGAAGAGGGTTTCTCGGGCGCCTGGGTGGCTCAGTTGATTAAGCGACTGCCTTCAGCTCAGGTCATGATCCTGGAGTCCCTGGATCGAGTCCCGCATCGGGCTCCCTGCTCAGCAGGGAGTCTGCTTCTCCCTCTGACCCTCCCCCCTCTCATGTGCTCTCTCTCATTCTCTCTCTCTCAAATAAATAAATAAAATCTTTAAAAAAAAAAAAAAAAGAAGAGGGTTTCTCCATGAGGTTTGGGGAATCCTGAGAGAGGAGAGAAAGGCCTTTTGTTTCTCTTCTGGGGGTTTCTAAAGGTGGTGGTCTCACTCAGCTAGCTAGCTGGAGCCAGCAGAATGGAAGGGAGCCGATGTGGGGGAGAGGAAGGAGACCGGCAGCACTTTCCCCAGCCCCGGTGTGGTGTGAAAAAGATTTCGATGGGACCATATCCTCCAGTGGCAAGAGCCAGCATGCTGCCTTGGAAGTTGCCCGTGAAGGAGGTAATTCAAGGAGACATACACCAAAAGGGGATGCAGCTTGTATGGTGAGGGCCAAAGGGAAGCATGGCTGATTTGGTTCTAAGGGAGCTTTTTGGAGACCAGACCACCCTCTGGCCACACCCAGAGTATGAATCACCTGAGTAACAGGACTCGATAGGGCTGCCTGTACCCGGTCCACCTGTATGGAGTTGCTGGCCACCACCCTCCAGGCGGGCACCCAAGGCAGGAGAGGACAAGGCGGCTGCTCCCTCCCAACACATAGCTGTCACCACAGACCCCCACCCACCGCCCACGCCCAGGGGCTTAGTCGGAACCGGAAGGGGCAAGAAATCCCACAGTATCATTTGGACTGTGTCGTGACCAAACTGCAAAATACAGATCCTGAGTGGACCCTAGAAATGACTGGAATCACGGCAATGAACTAGAAGTTTCCTGCTGCCCAGTGGTCCTGGGGCTTAACGAATAGAGGGAAAGACAAGGAGCTCCGTTGCTGTACTTGATTCCCCAGGGAGCTGTTGTAAGTGTGACCTTCTATACCCATAATGCTCTCGATGGAGGGGCAGCTGTCTTCTGTCTCCTGAAGGCGAAGGAAGAGGCTATGGCCTCAAATTATAGCTGAAGGAATGGCAGTAGCACCCAAGAGGGCTCCAACGACAAACGGGTAAGGGGAAGCCCGCACTGAGTGAGCACCTAAGATGTCCCCACCCGGTGGTTAGCACCTCCACCATCCTTTGCCCCCCTGTCCTTAGAAAGTCTCCAAAAGGAGGAAACACAATTCCTCGTTTCAGAGAAACAGCTAGGATGTAGCAACCTGGAGTCCTACATGGCCCACCTCCAAGATACCAGCCTCCCTTCTTCTTAAGCCAAGGCGCCTCCTGGCAGAGTATCTCAGAGAAGCTGAGGAGGATCCTCAGTCCCAGGCCTCATCCCCCCGTCTCACATCCCCTCCCCACAGGTGCCTCAAGAGTAGGGGAGTCAGCAGCTGAGCACACAGATGCAGCCCTGTCTGGGAACAGGGAGCCCAAGGGGGATGCAGCGGTGGCCTTTGGAAGGGTCAGTGACAACTGTGTAATTGGGGAAGCGCCTTGTCCAACTGGAAGTCCACCCTCCCTTTGAACTGTGCACAAGCCCCCTCCCCAGTCTGGGTTGTGTTTTTTCCCTTGGCCAATCACACCATCGCACCGGGAGGGCAGCTTGCTGAGTGTGACAGTGTTGACACAGCAGTCGCGGGACACGTTCCGGGAAAGCAGGCCCCAGCATGTGAGATGAATTTTCTCTGAACCGTGTGGTTTCCAATGTGTCAGAAAAACAAACTCGGAGAAGTCTGTTTGGCTTGTGTGCCTGCGTAGACCCCCTTCCGGAGTTGAAGATGCACTTGGCCTTAGCCCCTGTTGCTTTAAAACAAAACAAAACAGAAAGTCCTTCCTGTGTCTGGCTCCCTGAAACCTGAAGCTGGCACAAGCAGCTCTTTCAAGTGGCAGCCCCACTGGCCATGTGACCGCGTCTTTGTGCCCGAGCGAGCGAACGAGGCCAGGGGAAGCTGCCTCTGTTCGGTGTCGCCCAGCCCTTGGCCTTCTCCCCCGGCCCGTCTGCCTCCAGGCGCTTGGCTACCCCTCTTCCACCCAAACAGCCCAGTTCCTGTTCCCAAAATAGCTACGCGGAGGAAACCGCTGAGACCTGGGGCCCCCGCAGGGGTGAATGCTGCGCGCAGACCCGGCTGCAGGGGGCGTGGCTGCCGCCGGCCGCGCAATTCACCAGCCGCCTGGCGGGGCTGCAGCTCCGCAGCCCGCGGGGCCGCCGGGAGTGCCCGCAGCGCGCCTCCTCGGGTTACGCCCACCGAAACTTCTGTTTTTCCTATAAGAGCGAGGCAGGCAGCAGCCTGAGTATTACAGCTTTCATTGCTTTTCCGTCCCTTAGGAAAGGCGCTTACGCTTCCCGGCGTTTGACCTCCAGATGAACTGACCAGTAAGTCCTCCCCTCTTAGCAGGGACTGTGACTCCCGAACAATGGACGCACCCCAGCTGGAACTTCCGGATCCCCACGTCCCACCTTCCCATCATAGGCAGCTAAAGAAGCCCCCTCGGTTTGTTGCCAGAGAGCGTGGTCTCCGCTTCTTCCTGCTGGGGGGAGGTGGGGGAGGGGAGCCAGGAGGAGGGGCCGGTCCTGGGAGGGTTCAGCCTGAGTTCTGGGTGATGAAGCCCCTGCATGTAGGCCACTCCTCTTGATTTCCATTCATGTCCTGTAAAGTGCAATGAGCCAGTGCTCCAGGCAGTGGTTCCCAGCCCCAGCTGCACACTGGGGTCACCTGGGCAGCTCCTAATAACCCTTTACCCCTGCCCCCCCCCCCGCGACCTAGGAAATCAGCGTCTCTGGGAGGTGGGACCAGGCATTGGTGGTTTGTTTTTTTTTTAACTCCGCGTGTGGTTCCAGTGTGCAGCCAAGTTTGAGAACCACTTGCTTAGCGTTCCTTCTCAAACTCTTAACATATAAGAACCACCTGGGATCTTGTTAAAAATAAATAAGTAAGTATGTCCGATTCAGCGGGTTCTGTAGCTCTAACAAGGGATGCTGCCGCCACTGGTCCATAAAACACACTTCTAGTAACCTAGCTTTAGGAGACCTAAAGAGTCTCTAATAACAGCCTGGACTTCTCCCTGGTTGATTTGACAGGAGCAATGAGGAGATGAGATGGGGAGTCAATAGACTTTCAGGCTGCTAGATCTGGAAGGGATTGCTGGGCTGGAAGCCGCGTCTGTCATCTGGAAAATCTCTTCGGGGGAAGAGACAGTTGACAGGCAGTAGGAGGGTGACTGAATTTGGGGTGGAGTAAAATATAACGGTAAGGCTCAGCTGTCCAAGACGGGATGAGAGAAATGGCAGGGTTAGGGGTCACCTGAGCCCAATGGTGGTGACTCTCGTCTCAATGCTGAGGCAGCTGAGTGACATAAGCCCTGGTGGGGACCATCAAAACGCATCTGGCTGAGCGGGGTGATGGGGTCCCAGCTTGCTTAAGCAACGGGAGGGATGAGGCAGAGGTGTCTGCTTGGCTCGGGGTCTCAGCGTCTCAGATAGCACTGGCGTGCTCTCCCGATAACAGGGAAAGCCTCTTCGCTGCCTGTTCCCCTCTGGTTGCCTTAGGAAGTAAAAGTAGCATCAGAACCTTAGGAGAGGCTTCTCCAAGTTACAGGGCCACAACATGCAGAGCCTTTGAGCCTTCCCTAGCTCAATCCCTGAGTCAGGAGGGCTGAAGCAATAAGGTAGCAACACAGGTGGGATTCGGGACTCCCCAAACTTCACTTTCCATTGGTGAAAGGGGGGTAACAAAAGTATCCACCTTGATGGATTATTGTGAAAATTAAATGAGATACTATGTGTGAAAGCACATAGTACATGCTCAATAAATGCTAGCTCCTATTATAATAATAATAGTTATTATTAAAATAGTACCATTCATCTCATAGGATGTGCAAACACTTATCATAATGCTTCACCTACACTAGATGTGCAATAAACACTTGCTAAATCTAAGCAGAAGCTAGGTGAGTTTTTCTGCTATGCCCCCCCTTCTTTTTTAGGGTAATCCATCAGCTTTGAGTCAGTTTCCATCCACCCCTGACTCAGGCTTCTTGGCCTCAGCCCTAAACCTGCTCCCTAATTCCCATCCAGATGCACGGACAGCGTGGTCTGGGAAGCAGGCAGAGAAAGTTTGGAATGCACGTTTTCCCTGAGGAAGTGCGGCCAGCAGGTCTGCCTGCTTCCCAGAGGAGAGGTCTTACTGATGGGAGTCAGGAAAATGTAGACATGGGAAGGGAACACGTACAGAGACCCCACCAGTGAATGACAAAGGAAGAAAGAGGAGGGAATCATCCCCACCTTGAGGTGAAACCATCCCCATGCACCACATCCTTGCCCTCAGAGAATGGTTTTAGGAATCACTCCTTCATTGCTGGAAGTTTCTGCCTCTCCTAGGACTCAGAAGACCAAGTCTGGGGGGACTTCAGCATCCATCAGCCTCATGGTGTCCCCTTGACTTTAAATGCAGAGGGAGACCCTAGAGAGAGGATGGGGCTCAGGAAGAGCCACGTGCAGCCAAGTGACATCACAGAGCACAGAGCCTGTAGTGTCCCTGCTCAGATAAGTACGTGCAGGAGGGATCTGCTTTCTGCCAAGCTCCATCTCTGTCTGGCTCAAGACATTCGGGGGTGGGAAGCAGGGGGCAGACTTCTGGAGACCACAGACCCTCGAGGGAGGGAAGCCATCTGAAGAGCAGTCAGCTTGGCCTGTGGTGACTTTCTCTGGGATTGGTCCCACCCAGCCCCACGGACTCAGGTCTGTCCTGACAGACAGGGCACCGTGAGTGGGAGGGAAAAGGGCTGCTGACTGAGGAGTTGGGAAGTGCTGGAGCCAGAGCAGCCCAGATCTGGCATTCTCGGGCTCCGTGTGAGTTAGCAGCGTGAGACACCCTACTCTCCTCCGCGGTGCATTTTGTCACGTGGAGACTCTAGCATTTTCTTTGTCTAGGCTTGCGGTGGGATGGAAGCACAGACTGGCAGGGGTGGAGATGTGCAACAGGTATGGCCATGCCCAGGACGGGTGGCAGTGACCCGTGGGAGGGCAGGATGGAGGTGCCCACAATGCATCAGAGTGCCCTCTAGATGTAGGAGCTGTGACCGGAGAAACCCCAGTGCTCAGTGAGACGGAAGGACAGAGGTGCCCCACAGAGGCAGCATTTGGAGCCAAGGGCCAGCAAAAGAGGCTGGGAGCCTGAGGACACCATGTGGTGGCTGAGTGGACTTGGGCTTGAGCTCCCAGCAGACTCCCAGAAACACAGTACAGGAGGCTCTGCCAGGAGCTGAAGACTTGCATTGGCTGGTGGTGAGTGGACTGACTACTGTCCAAGTCATCTGGGTTTTAACCTAGCCTGCCCAAGGAATGCTGGGATATTTGTCAATATCACAGTATCCCTGGGATGAAGCCTGCTTTAACACATGCCTTGAGCACTCATTTCTCTCTCTCTCTCCTCTGTCTCTCTGGGGCTTTTTTTTCTATCTCTGTCTTTGTCTCTATCCCTCCATCGCCATGTCTGTCTCTGTCTCTGTCTTATTCTCCCTGCCCCCATTCTCACAAAATGCCTTACTCATTCTGGGCATTCAACAAATTTTTTTTAATTCCACATTATGTAAAATTTCACACACACAAAAGCAGCAGAATAAAATAAGGACCTCTCATGTGCCCATCACCCAGTTTCAACAATCATGGACATTCTCACCAACTGCCCCCCTCCCTAGATTATTTTAAAGTGAGCTCAGACATCACCCATAAATATTTCAGATGCCTCTAAACGATAAGGACTCTGTAAAAACCATAACCACGATCCCGCTAGCCACTCAGAAAAGCTAGCATTAATTCCTTAAATCAGTATCTAAATACAATCCATAGGTCATGTTTGTTAATGTTTCGTAACTCTCTAAAATCCCTTTTAAGCTATAGTCAACAAATGTTTCTGGGCTGACCACATCTCTTTCTGTTTCTGTGTGTCTTTCTGTTTTTCCGTTTCTTGTATTTACATTTATCTTTCTGTCCACCAGTTTGGTTTCCATCCGTCTGTGTATGTCTGTTTCAGTGTAACGTTATTTCTGTGAATTTGTTTTTCTCTCTGTGTGCCTTTATCTGTACCTTTCTCTCTCTCTGCCTCCTTCCCAAGCCCTGTCTCTGTCTCACACACACACACACACACACACACACACACACACACACACCAAGCACACTCACACATAGGCTCACCCTCCCAGGAGGGTCAGCAAGAGAGCCCTGCACACACCCTTCACTGAAAGTGGATGAATTTGGTATGAAGTTGGGTCTGAAGGAAGAAACAGATCTCTGGCCAAAACGTTAGTGTGGCTTCACCGAAGCACCTTCTGCTGTTCCATGCTGTGCCTATTCCACGGGCTCCCTTCCAGTGGACCGAGCCTCCTTCTGGTGGACTGAGCCCCCTTCCTGTGGACTGAGCCCCCTCCTTCAGCAACCTACATGTAGGAGGCAGCTAGGACCACAGCAGATTATCGACATGGAGGCTGAAGGCTGCTGCGCAGACGTGCCTGGCGTGTGTTACTTTATCTGTTGTTCCAAATAAAACTTCTGAAGGCTCACCCATCGGTGAATTCCTAAAGCACTGTCTATAAAGAAAGCTGTAGAATGCTTGTTGGCCAAGCACTACTTTACATCAATCACAGGGACGGTGCTCCATTTTGAAAGAAATCTTTTACTGAGTCTTAAATTATTTGTTAGAGCTGGAGGCAACAAACCCAGGCTTTTTCCACTCTTTTTAGCAATGGAAATCTTTTTTTAATAAAATCTTACATAAAACCCAGAGATATAAAGTGAATAAAAACAGAACTTGGTATGTGTGGGCTAAGGGGTGGAGGGAGAATGCTGTAGAAAATAACTTAAAAAAAAAAACTCAACTGAAGAAACCTATTTTCCAAAGGAATAAACTGAGTCCCAGAGTGGGGGCCATGACCCACACCAGGCCAACGGCAGCCTCCAGCATCCCATAAGTCCCTCTTGCCTTACTCCTTACAGACACGTTCAGAATTTCAGGGAGGCTCTGCGTCTCGGGTTTGTTTTATGTTTTTATTTTTTCCAGGTAGTTATTTTGGCAAATGTACTGAGCTGAGCAGTGATCTGGGAGATTTCGCGTCCCAGACATCACTTGAGCTGTGGCTTCTTTGTTTCCTGGGACAAAACCTTTGGATGAGTCGTTAGCAAATGACTAATGGCAGAATGGCTTTGAGAGTCTGGTCACCAAGGTCGGGATTGTAGAATGTGAGGCTGCCTCTTATGGGAGTGGCCCCATGCTTGCGGGCAGGTGAGTCCCAGAGTTTGGCTAACAGAGCCCGAGAGCCAAGCAGTGACCCTCCTTGACTAAGAACACTTGCTGTGAACCAGTGTGAAATGGAATTGCTGAGTGACGGGAAGGAGCCTGCGGGATGAGAGGTGCCTTAGCTGCCTGGGCCCCAGCTGCCACGTAGGAACTCAGAGAAGCAACAGACGGCATAACTGTGACTCTAGAAGAAACTGGAAGTTCTTGCTAGCTGGATGTGGGCATCTCCAGTAGCAGCTGGCTACAAAAGCTGCTAGTCTCCTATAAATACAGAGGACAAACTGATGGTTGTCAGAGGGAAGGGACATGGGGGGATGGGCAAAATGGGTGAAGGGGCATGGGAGATACAGGCTTCCAGTTATGGAATGAGTAAGTCCCGGGAATTAAAGGCACAGCATCGGGAATCTAGTCAATGCCACCGTAATAGCGCTGTACGGTGACAGATGGGAGCTACACGTGTGGCGAGCACAGCATCACGTATAGACTTGTCAAATCACTATGTTGTACACCTGAAACTAATGTAACCTTATGTGTCAACTATACTTAAAATTTTTTAAAAAGCTGCTGTTCTCTCGGTTCACAATGAAGGTCGATTATAAGTAAGCTTAGTGGAGAATTATGTTACTCTGTGCAGCTTAGAGACTTGGAAACGTGCCTGATTGCTACTCATTTGGGGGGACCAGTGAGGCATACTAGAAAACACCTGAGCCTCAGCACCAGAACGACAGAGTGTAAACTCCAGGTCCACCGCTTTCTAGCTGAGTAATTCTGGAGCATCACCTTGCCCACTAAGCTTTGGTTTCCTCATCTCCGAATCAGGATAATGCCACCTTGCTAGCTCACAATGTGCTTTCATGTCATGTATCTCTCAGCAACTTTGCGAAGCTGGTATTGGGATGCTCACTTTACCGAAGAGGAAACCATGCCCTAAGAAGAGGCCCCTGCAGCCCCACATACCCGGTGACAGTCCCATTTGAACAGGTCCCCACTGGGTTCCTGGGCCGCGCGTCTTCCATCACCCCCGCTGCCTCCTGTCTAATTTCCAGTTGGGCAAACGAGAACACAGCAGCTGAGAAATACTGCATTTTAAAACGGCCACAATTCAAATTTATGGGGAAAGAAAGTAGACTAGTAGTTGCCCGGGGCTGGGGTAGGAACAGAGATGAAGTGTAAATTAGCACAAGAGATCTTATTGGGGGAGGGTGTAGATGCTGTACTAACTACTGAGTTATGGCGATGGTTGCACAACTCTGTAAATTTCCTAAAAAGCACTGAATTGGACACTTGGTGAATATTTATGTAAAATGGACCTCAGTAAAGCTGTTGACAAAAAGCTGAGATTATAAAACACTTACATTCTTAGAGTTGTCTGTTTTACCAATCGTATCTGGAAGCAAAGTATTAGTTTATTTCCTTTAAACGGTATTTCTTACAATTATTAATTTGGAAAAAAATAGAAGGATCCCCCTTTGCTGTATAGTAGCCACTAGCAACACGGTTAATACCTCTTTGTTTTGTTCTTCTCGCTCTGAGGCCCTGGGCTGGCAACCCTGCCATCAGTCAGCACTGGAAGTAACTAACACAGGTAAGCACTGCAAGCTCTCCCGCTGACAGCGTTAGAGACCTGAAAACCCCTCTATGCCTAGCCTTATAGGGAGGCTAGTTAGCAGCGAGCAAGGCTGTAGCGACAATCAGCAATCCTGTAGGAGAGCACCTACACGCCAAAATCAAGGCAATTAGCCTTTTTATTCCCCCTCAGGCCTACTAAGCCCCCTGGACCTCAGTTATGTAGCAGAAACGCACCCCAGGTCCCCAGTCTGGCTGGACAAATCCTGGCCTTTTAGAAAGCTGCATTCTTGTCCACCCTGCCTACAGTAACATGAGGGAGTGTTCTCTCACCAATTCTTGCCAACAAAGGAAAAAGAGGGGAAAATTCCAGCAAGGTTGTATTTTAAGGAAGGGTGATGCCTGCGTGACTGCGAATGTGGAGTTTATAGTTAGTGTTTTGTGGGGTGGCCAGGGCTACTCCTCCATTTGATTCAAACCGGAAAGTTGAAAGAGCAGCTCTTGACTGCTGTTGTTTAAAGGAAGTGCTCTTTGTGGTTTGGGGACACCAGTACGTTTCTCAGAGTAGTGTGGCCACACATTGGTAGTTAGTTGGTGCCTGGGTGGGAACCAGCTGGTTTACATGTTGGTATGTGGGATGGGACTTATTAAGGGCTTTGCATCCCCCCCACGCTGTCTGCAGAACCAGCAGTGATTATAAGAAAGAGAAAAGACACCTCAGAGGGGTCGGGGGCCCCTTGTACCAGCATCTTTGCTGGGCTCTGGGGGAAAGCAGGGAGCAAGGATTTGAGTGCAAGCAGCTCATCGTCTGGAGCCCATCTCAGAAAGCATCAGTAGGGGAGTGGGGAGTGAGGCAGAGAAGTGAGAGGAGACCAAGCAAGGCACATTACTAAGCAGCCTCCCAAGGCTTTAAGGGAGGAAGCTCTAGGAGACTATAGAATAGAGTCTCAGCCTTGAATGCACATCAGAATCACCTGGGGGGCTTGTTGAATTACGTTGCTAGGCTCCCAACCTCAGAGTTTCTGATTCAGTAGGTCCAAAGTGGGTAGGGCCTGAGAATTTGCATTCCTATCAAGTCCCCAAGTGGTGCCGATGCTGCTGGTCCTGGCATGATACTTTGAGAATAAGAGTGAAGAAGATGATTCAGAGTGGTCAGACCCAGGGATGAGGAGTTGGGGTATTTATCTATCAATTCCTATCTCAGGCTGCTCCTGGGATGGTTAACTGCCTGATACCCCTGTGTGTACCAGCAGGCCCTGCAGCCAGAGAAGTTTTGCAGGCTGAGAGTAAGAAGTGCTTGCTATAAAACAAAGCTATAGAGCTGTATGGGAACAGAGTGCTGGGGCACCCAGAAGACCAGCCACACCGCCTACAGGAACTGTGTATCTCTGCGGTAAAAATCACAGTCCCGTGAATCAGATGGAAAGAGTATTACAACATAGGGGCACAAAAAAGGGTTAGTGCCCCAGCTACTTCTATATTTATAGCAGCGTGACCTTGAATAGATCTCTCACCTTCTCTGGGCCCCAACTGGAAGATTTCCAAGGCCCCACCTGTCTCAAAAATTCCTGGATTCTCTAACAACTAGATCCAAGTGACCATGCTCAACCACAGCCTCTGAAAACATTTGGCCCTGAGAGAGCTCCAAGAAAGCGCATACATTTGTATCTATCGCCCTGCCCATCCTTCCCCAAGGATGCAACCTTTATCCAAGCAGGTGCTGCCCCCAGAGTTCGAGACAGTACACTCCAAAGCCCTCAGTCTTTCTAGGGTGGGCATCCTTTGTGGTTCCCAAAAGCCCCTCGTCCCCAGGCACCAGGCTCACGGCCTACCCTTCACATCCTTGGCAGGTGTATCAAGCATTAATAAGGTACTTCATCTCAGTGAAAGAAGACTATAAGACTATGCATTTTCTTTTAATGAGTTATGCGGTTAAAAGTAATAAGCTGCTTAATCTTTTCATTTGGGGTAGAGTGACATATTATGGCAGACTCAATTGCTCCCCTACTTCCCTCCCTTTTCCCTGGACTGCCTGGCAATGGCACTGCCTTGTGGTTGCCCTTTCTGGGCACCTGAGTGTAAAAGGCAAGCCTGGGATTCCACAGGGAACTAAAAAAAAAAGGGCAGTCTGGGCTTCTCAGTGTCAAGGAAACTCAAGGCACCTGCAGCCTGTGTAGAGGAAGCACTTAGATCCAGATAGACTAGCAAAGTGGACATCTATGGCTTTTGTCTTCCAAGCAGCCAGATTCCCTTTTGTCAGAAACAGCTCCCCAGTTCTCCATGGAAATCCACACTTCCTTATTCTTAATCCCAATGATTTAAGATGTTAACATCTACCTCGTCCCAGGTGAGCCTAATCAGTATATTTCATAGTGCTGGTAGTGAGGATCAGTCCAGTGGTAGCCAGTGAGGATGCCAGTCCATTAAGGGATCTCCTGCTCCAAGTGGCAGAAGATTCCAGGACCAAGATTCTGGGTCTGTTCGCAATTCCCTGACTTAGATAGAAAGAGTCCTAAAACATAGTAGCACAAAAAATTGTTAGTACCCAGCTGCTCTTGCACTCATAGCTGAGTGACCTCATATGTCACCCTCTCTAGGCCCCTAGCTCAAAGAGTTCCAAGACTCTACCTGTCTTGAAAATTCCGATTCTCTGTCCAGAAAAGCCCTGTGACTTGACAACTAGATCCATGTTACCATGCTCACTGCCTGTGAAACATTTACTTGGCACAGCCCCTGTCTCTGGGAGGGCCACATCATCACCATGCTTGACTCCTGAAAACCCAGGAGTGGCTTAGGAAAGTCTCATAGCAACCTCTTCTGTCATCAAGATTCCCCTTGCATTCCTGGGTATGAAATCTCACGCTGTCATAAATACCTGTTACTGTTTGACCTGGCTTCAAGTCATAGGATCGAGGATGCAAGCAGTAGCAAGACCTGAGAAAATATTTCAGTGAATCACTGAAAAGCTCAGACCTTCACCGACCATCTTTGCAAGAGAAGGGCAGGGCACTGAGGGACTTTGCCATGCTTATCCCCCTGCAAAGACTATCTCTCCTGCTCCCCCAAGCAGCAATGTCCTCCCCTCCTTCAAGGTTCACCCTTAGGTAGGCCCCTTGCTGAAGCCCCTCTAGGCCCTTCCAGACACAATCAGGTGCTTTCTCTGTTAGAGCTCTTCTTCCTTTTACTCAAGAGTCCAGAGAGTGAGTAGGAGGCCTAGGTTGGAGGCCCAAACCTTCATGGTCACCCGTGACCCAGCCGCCATCTTTGTGTTTCCTTGGTCTCAAGGAAGAATTGGCTTACTCTAGGGGAGACTACATGTGTGTGCACTTGGACAAGTACATATATGGGTGTGATTCCTCTTGCTAAGAGATCTGAGCAGCGTGCCCAAAGACCTTCTCACATAGTTCCAGGGTTAGGGAAGATGAATAAGCAGAGATCCTACTTCTCATAAAAGTGTCTACTGTTTATAGCCTCATGCTGGCTGCCACTGGGATGGGGAGTTACTTTGTCCTGCCTGCCCCATGGGAGTGGCTAAAAGCTCCTTGCCTGACACCTGACCTGCTGCTAAACTCTTGGACCTCCTGAGTTTTGTGATGACCAATCTTAGAGCCAGGTCACCCTAGTTCATTTCTTCTCCTTTCAAACAAGTATGGGGGAAGGCACACCAGGTCACACTTCCTTCTTCAAATATGAACCAAGCTAATCATAGGGAGTACTGGCTTGGATATTTTTTATCTAAGTTCTAATTGGTTTCAAATCCTAATTAAGGAGTAACTAATATATGGACACTTAAGGACCCTCAAAATCACTTTTTCCACCTTGTAACTTGACCTTCAGTCTCTTTTCTCTAAGCCTTGAAAAGATCTGATACGTTCATGTGAAACTAATTTTGCCTATTCAGTAATGATATGTTCCTCCCCTTTGTCTTTGGCTGCCCGGTATCCCAACCTCATTTTCCTATATTTAGGGTATTCCCCATCAGTCTTCCCTCCCATCATAGAGGTCAAAGAAACCATGCAGGTAGGGCATAGGCAGATGGTCTAGGCTTGGAACTAAGTCAATCACACCCACCCACCCTCCCAAGACTTCCAGTCGGAAGTTAGTGACCCAAAGAAGCAAGGACAGAGGAGAATTCCTCCTACTGCTGATGGGAGCACTGTCAGAATAGCATCCGGAGTCCAGCGGTCAACTAAGCAGGAGCATCCCCACCAGTCTGCATCTGTGGTACAACACTGGCGTGGTTCTGTCTGTACAGCCTTCCTCTGTCCATTTCCAACCCCCAAAACCTCATTCTCCAGATATCCCAGGGATACCACAAGCTGCCCAATATCCTTTCAGTGAATTCCTCTCTCTGACTGCATCACCCAGTCAATTCACATGCAACAAAGAACCCCAGTCATGAGCCTGCTACTGCTCTATTCTCCTATCTCCCTCAACTGAAAGCTGCTTCTGTCTATTGCTGGCGTAGTCCTTGATGGCCTGGCCCATCCCTCCTAAGGCATCCAAGCATCTCCTCTGAGGACCCACCACACCCTGATGGATCTCACACCACAATGAACCAGAAGCACTTACTTGCCTGGGCTTTGTTTTGTTTTATTTTGTTTTGTGCCACAAATATCACCCAAGCAAGTCACTGATAGAAGAAGGATCCTTCTTGCCCTATGTTGATCCTTCAACCTGCCCTTCAAGACGTTCTCTGTGGGGCTGGCCCAGAGGCAGCGAGGCATTTGCCTCAAGGTCTGTGAAGTCACCTGTACTGTATAGCAACCCAAAGGAAAGCAGTGGTGGCTTGGTGCGCAGACCTAGGAACTTTGCCTGGAGGCCTTGCATCCTTACTGACAACTCAATAGTCTTTGAGCCAAAGAGGTCCCAAGAGACTTTCCCATCATATTTGGGGGGCAAATTAAGGCCTACCGGAAAAGTGGTTTACTCTGAGTCACATGTCAAATTAGCAGCCACTAATACTAGACACCTAGTAACCTTCAACCCAGTTGGTCAAGTATTTGTAACAGCCTACCAGGCTTTCTTCCACTTTAAGCCTTTATTTTCCCCCATTTAAGCAACTCTGCCAATTAAGTTCTGCCAATTAAGTTCTCTTCTTCGGGGTCAAACATATATGTCTTCATAAAAATATTTTTTTAATTTAAAAAATATGTAGCAGGGATGATTACACATGATTTTTTTATCTTTCCAAACTTTGCTTATTTTTCTAGGGCCTGACCAAAAGCTTCAATTTTCAATGAAAGGATCAAGAATAGGTCTTTGTATCAGTCAAGATTCTCCAGAGAAACAGAACCAATGGGATAGGTAGATAGGTAGATAGATGGCTAGATGGATGGATGGATGGATGGATGGATGGATGGAGGGATGGATGGATGGATGGATAGATGATAGATGATAGATTAGAGAGAGAGAGAGAGAGAGAGAGAGAGATGATAGATGAGGAGAATTACTATAGGAATTGGTTCATGCAGTTATAGACACCAAAAAGTCCCACAGCTTGCCATCTGTAAGCTGGACAACCAGGAAAGCCAGTGGCAAAATTCAGTCTGAGTCTGAAGGCTTGACAGCCAGGGAAGCTGATGGTGTAAGTCCTAAAGTCTGAAGGCCCAAGAACCAGATGCTGAGATATCCAAGGGCAGGAGAAGATGGATGTCCCAGCTCAAGAAGAGAGAGGAATTCACCCCTCCATTGCCTTTTTGTTCCTTTCAGGCCCCCAGTGGATTGGATGATGCTGCCCACATTGGTGAGTGCCAGTCTCTCCACTCAGTCTACTGAATCAGATGTTACTCTCTTCCAGAAACACCTCCACAGACACATCCAGAGATAATGTATCACCAGCCACCTGTGCATCCCCTAGGCCAGTCAAATTGACACATAAAATTAACCATCACAAGTCTACCACTTGTCAATTTGGCACCTATACATGTCTCCTTAAACCATACTTCATATCTGAATAAGGACAAGGTTGCAATTCCACCTAACATGATACAACTATTCTGCATACAACTGAAAAAACCCTTTCCCCAAAAGAGGAGGTAAACTCCTTGAGTGCACTTTACCCCTCTCCTTGATATCCTGTATCTTAAATGCTATGATGTAAAATTAACAATACTTAAATATTGATATAAAGACAATACATCTTATGTTATGTGATAAGAAAAATAAGGGAAGAAAGAAAACAAAAATATTTGCTTAATATATGTACATACACACACAAACATTCATAAAACAAGGAAGAAATAGTGATAACAATTACAGCCTTGTTTCTATAACTGGTCATGGGATCATGGCTGGGACTTACAACTACCTTCATCTACTGTCCATTCTGTATTCCTTTTGCCTTCAGCCATTCTGTATTCCTTTTGCCTTCAGCAAGCACCTCAGCTGGTCATACTTCTTTACCTGGTGAAGTGACCCAAACCCATTTTTGAAGAGTCTCTCCCATTACTAGTCCTGTCTGGATTGGGTCATTATAGTTTTCCATTTACCTTAATCACAAGGCATGGTGATACTAAGAGATGCCCTGAGGGATCTCCTGTATTCCAGACATACTCCTCGTTCCTCCATGGTAGAAAAGCGGTCCAATTTCCCCTTGTGAGTCAGGATCAAGCACCCCATCCAACACAGCAACTCCCTTCTTTGCCGGGTGATTCAGAAGCATGCATCCCAAAAAGGCCTGGTGACTGTCTCAAATTCCAGTTCAGTGGAATCCTTGTGTCTCCTGGTGACACCATTACTCCCTCAGGAACTAAGACTTCTAGGCCAGCAGAGTGTAAAGTCACGGGAACAGAAAGCAATATTTTGTTGATATGTCACTAGCGGTAATAGTGAGTAGTGCCACTTCCATTTCTATCCCTTGATTACTGGGCCCATGAATCCTGGCTATGGGAGAAACAGCACCAGATATTGGATGCTGATTCAGACCATATGTACATTTGGAAAACTTTGTTCCAGCCCTGCAAGGTATGGTCACCCAGCTGGTGCTGTAAATGAGTCTTCAAAAGGCCATTCCATCATTCTATCAAGCCAGCCACTTCATGATGATGGAAACCATTGCAATACCAATGAATTCCGTGAGTGTGGGCCAATTGCTGCACTTCCTTTGCTGTGAAGTGAGTTCTTTTGTCTGAAGCAATGTTGTGTGGAATACCGTGATGATGGATAAGGCATTCTATAAGTTCATGGGATAGTTTTGGCAGAAGCATTGAATGCAAGGAAGGCAAGTTTGTATCTGGAATAAGTGTCTATAATAAGGACAAAACGCTACCCCTTTCATGATGGAAATGGTCCAATGTAATCAAATTTCTTCTTATTTTTTCTTCCAGCCCAATTGCTTTGGAGCTGGGAAGAGTGTCCATCAGCCAAGGTCGGTAACCTTTATAAGTTGCTTCCAGCTTTGTTTTTTATTTTCTTTTTGGACCACTATAAGCAATACTTCAATATCTACAATGCATTGTCAAGTAAGAAAAGCTAAAAGCAGAGACATTTATTGACTCCATTTTTTTAACAAAAAACACACACAAAATTGCATATATGTTTATGTATCTGCACCTGTTTGTATGATATGGAGAAGTATGTGGAAGGAAACACCAGGTTGGCCAATATTTGTTACCAGATAGAATTAGGTTTCATTGCGAGTAACAGAGACTAGAAAAAAAAGTGACTTAAGATAGAAGCTCATTTCTCCCATACATAAAAGGAGCCTGGAGGTAGGCAGTCCAATATGATAGCTCTACAAAGTCATAGAAACAGAGGTTTTTTCTGGGTCACTGCTCCACTGTCCCATGGTATGGCCCTTTTCCTCATGGTCCAAGATAAATGCTGGAGCTCCAGCCATCATATTCAAGAGAGCAAGAAGGAAAAAGGAAAGAGGGAAAGAAAAGCTTACTTTTAAAGGAGGTCTCTGAGAAGTTTCTCTCACATGACAATTCCACTTACATCTCATTGGCCAGAATCTAGATATGTGACCACACATTGTTGCAAAGGAAGCTAGGAAATGTAATCTTTTAGCGAGGGAGCACTGTAATACCTAAAATCTAAGGTTTGTTAAACTGAGATGACCAGGCAGAATGGGTACTGATTAGCCTTCAGCAGTCTCTCCAACAGCTAATTTGAGGATGAGGAAGTGAGGTTATCAGGAAAGGAAGGAATGGAGGGGCATGCAGGTAGAAAGGTTACATGTATATATGTGTATATATAACTTTGTATTATTTCATTAGTTATAGTGAGTTAATTTTTAAAAAGTAACATTGGAAGAATTTAAAAACTTTTTTAATAAGCATGATAAGGGAAATTTCCCCATAAGTCTTTATATAAAAATTCATGGAACAGACTAATGAACCAACAGTTTCATCAGATTTTTTTTTAAAGGCAAGAGGGCCAAATTGAGAGACCATGGTGAACAATGTGGGGTCCTCGTGGGGGTCTTCCATTGAGGCACAAATGCAGACCGGATGGAGAGATGGTCTGAAGGGAACTGGAGTCTGGAGTGGAAGCAGAATGCAGGGAGGGAAAGATGGCTGCCGGGAATCTGAACTCAAGACTGTTGGGACCTGTTGAGCCTGACCAGGGCAGAAGCAGTCCTTTAAGACCCCACCTGAAAAATATGAGGCAGGCCTTCTTGGGCTCGAGAATATTGTGGTACCAGGTGCAGAGTCCATCCCCAAACTCAGCCATGTCTGAGAGAAAACAAGGTAGACTGGCGTGTTACATCTAATCCCCAGGGGGTAGAACCCAGATTAGAACTCAGGCAGCCCTGTTCCCAGGAAGAGCTCTGCTCCCTGTTTTGCCCAACAGCCCTTTCCCCTCACAACTCCACGATCTTCCCATGAGGAGAAGCAAAAACTCATTCTTGGGTTCTCGTTCTTGGAATTTGGACCCCCATCAGGGTGTGGGGGGTCCAAAGTGGGGATACCAGTTAACTGCTTTTCTCTTGGTGGTTCCTCTTTAGGCACTTGGTTCCCCAAAGCATAAAGAGTACACAGTAACCTGGGTTTCCAGAAACAACCCTGTATTAATTTCCCAGTGTTGCCAAAAAAAATGTCACCCACTGGGTACTCAAAACAACAGAAATCAATTCTTCCCCAGTCTTGGAGGCCAGAGGTCTGTGATCAAGGTGCGAGCCAGGCCACACTCCCTGAGACTGGGTAGACCCCTTCATTGCCCGTTCCAGCTTCTGGTGGTGGCAGTTGCTCCCTGGCTTCCTCTGCTTTGCAGCTGTATCATCCCAGCCTTTGCCTTTGTCATCCTGTGGCGTCCTTCCTGCGTGTCTGTCTTCTCCTCTCCTGTAAGGATACTGTTCATAGTGGACTAAGGGCCTGTCCCCCTCTAGCATGTCCTCACTTTAATTTACATATAAATGCATTTTCAAAGACCCTAGTCCCAAAGAAGTTCACCTTCACGGGTGCTGGGCTTAGGAATCCAACATTTTTTTGTGGGGGGACAAACCCCTTCAGGGTCTTTCTTAGAAGCTTTCAGGGCCCTCAGCACCTCAGCCAGGCTGTGGCCACCAAAAGGGTCACATTTGAAAAGAGGCCACTATGGACATGATTATAAACAGAAATACTTTGAAGATAGATTTTTTTTTTTAATTTTATTATGTTATGTTAGTCACCATACAATACATCATTGGTTTTTGTTGTGGTGATCCACGATCCATTGTTTTCGTATAACACCCAGTGCTCCATGCAGTACGTGCCCTCCTTAATACCCATCACGGGGCTAACCAATCCCCCCTCCCCCCTCCCATCTAAAACCCTGTTTGTTTCTCAGAGTCCATAGTCTCTCATGGTTCATCTCTCCCTCCAATTACCCCCCCCATTTTTCCCTTCCTTCTCCTAATGTCCTCCATGCTATTCCTTATGTTCCACAAATAAGTGAAACCATATGATAATTGACTTTCTCTGCTTGACTTATTTCACTTAGCATAATCTCCTCCAGTCCCATCCATGTTGATGTAAAAGTTGGGTATTCATCCTTTCTGATTGCTGAGTAATATTTGAAGATAGATTTTAATGATAAAAGAAAAAAAGGAAGCTAGAGTCCTCCAAGGTGTCCTCCACTCCCAAGCATGGTGGGCCCAGGACAGTCAGCCAGGGGTGGGCCTGGCCTCTTGCTCATGGTTGTGAAAGCAACAACAATGGCCTTTCTCCTCCCAGTGAACAGAGTCCCTCTAGCTGTCTTGGTACAGATATTGGGCCCCCCACTGCCAGCCCTGGAAACCCTGGGGGTGAGGAGATGAGGTTAGATCAGGGGGTGAGGGGATTCTACCACGCACACAGCATATAGGTTTATGGGCCAGAGTGAGAGCCTCCCATGCCTGGCATCTCAGGCAGTTGCCAGATAAAACTCTCAGTGTGGGTTTACTCCTAGCCCAGCCCTGACACTGGGCCTCGATTTCCTTATCTTCTAAATAAAGGAGTTTGATGTCTAATGTCCCTTCCAAACTCAACAGTTCTGAGCTCAGAGTGAAAGCAGAAGTCTCTTTGAGGATGTCTTAGCTGGGTTCCCCTAGAAGCAGAGCCTGAGACAGGGATTCAGTACATGGGAGGGAGGGAAGCAGGACAAGGAAAGGGAGGGGCAAATATATCTGGTCTCAAGTAAGTTTAACCTTGGCCTGAAATTAGTGGGGCTCTGGAGCAGAAATCCTATGATTTCTAGCAGCCTAGAGACAGCTAAGGGCATTGTACCCCTTTATCAGTAAGCCAGTCTCTATGGGCTGCTTTGAATGGGAATATTCATAACTCCTAAGCAAGGTGAGCTCCAAGGGTTATTCTCCAAAGAAGAGGGGCTGCTGTGAGCTGTATCAGCCCCTCAAAGCAGCTGGGGGAGGAGGAGGGGTGAACCACAGCCACTAATGCCCAGGGAAATACAAACATGAATTCTCTCAGACCTCTACACAGAAAAAGACTTGCTGAGAACAGAAGCAAGATCTAGCTTTCTGAAAGCCCTCCCCATTCATTCAACTAATATTATTGAATGAATACCTGCTACCTGCCAGGCACTATTCTGGGTATTGGCTTAGTATCCAAAAAATCACACTAAATATTCTGATTATGGTCCCCCTCTCAAGAAGGGCTGGATCTCTTCTCCAGGAGACCCTGCCCAAGGGAGGGCTACCAGCCAGCAGCCAGCAGGCATCCTCTGGGCTGGGGAGGATGAGAGGAGGAGCTGCATAGCACGGGTTTGGTTTTGAAATGCCTGTGGCATATTCAAACAGAGATACAGAGCCACGCTGGGACAATGTGGAGGCAAGTCTGGCCCCACTCTCCAGGAGTTTCTGGCCAGGATGCCTGTTGTGCAGCTGACTGTAGCCTCCATGTGTTTGAGCAACTTCTACTTGGCAGGTGGAGAGCAAACATTTGTTGGTCAGGCTGTCCTTTCCCTTCAAAATCCACTCACCTTCCCCCTTACTTTATAACTTGCATCTGTGCTCATCTCTGCAGCCCTACGTCTGTGGGATCCTCTCCCAAGGGCCAGGGCATTCACACTGGGCCAGCCCAGGATCAGCTTTCACACCCCGCAGAGCCATGAGGGGGTGCTATGCAGTGGAGGAGGTGAGCCTAAGAAGCTGGGCCAGATCTGGGCACCTGCCAGGAGGTCCATGACAGGCAGTGCAGGAGGGGCACCAAGGAGGAGTACCAGGTCCCCAGCCCTGTGAAGCCAGGGGGACGTTAAAGCAGGCTGTTTAATGTTCTTCTTCATGCTCAAAGTCCTCTCTGTTCATGGAATGAAAAAGGGGATGTTTTGAGAAGTGAGAGAAAGGGGCCTAAGGCCAGCATCATGCCAATGAGGGGGGTCAGGTTTGGAGCTGCTGGAAAGGAGGTCCATGCAGAGCACCTACAAATGCTCAAAAAAACAGATAGTATCTGGGGAGATTCATGCATGGCAACAACTCCAATTGCAAACTGAATCTGTTGATGACTCTAAGCCAAAGTACCCACCACAACCAGCTCTCATGGAGCTCATAGTCTCTCTCTGTGTCTCTGTGTCTCTGTCTCTTCCTCTATCTATCTATCTATCTATCATGTATCTATCTATCGACATATATATATTATATATGTGTATGTATATGCATATGTTTTTGTATATGTGTGTATTTAAATGTATGTGAGTGTGTATATATATATATCTATATAAGTATATAGATATATATAGATATTACTCTAAAATATGGACCGGACCACTGTCTATCTTTCAGAGAAAGACCCAACAGCAAGTCATTTAGGTGGTCACTAGTCTGTAAGACATGGTCATAATTTTAGGATTATTGTGTCATTCCAGGGAAAAATAAAAGACAGAAAAAGGATATAGTATTGACCAAAACACTAACATTTATTGAACACTTAAAGTACAGCATGAAGCCTTTTCCTTGCATGATCTCAGTCCCCCCATAGCAGCCCCAGGTGGAAGGACCATGAGTACTCCCTCTTTTACAGATTCAGAACCTGGAGCACAGAGAAGAGCTCTCAGCTGTCCCATCTCTCATGGCTCGTGCATGGGGAGGTTCCAGAACCCAGCTCCCGACCACTTTGCTGTAGACAGACCTAGATACCAACGTAGCTTGGCATCATACAAAAAACCATCAAAAGTGGCGTCAAAAATCAGCTTCTGTAAGTCCAGTAGTAAATACAAGAGAAGGACTGGGGAGGCGAGGGCAGGATGGAGACCAGGGGCAGAGAAAATAGCCCCCCAGAATGATGAAGCCAACGAGAAGGATGGCACCAGACCAGACGACTTAGCCCTGGCCATCCTGGGAAGTGAGGCAAAGGACAAGTCAGGGTGGCACTGATCTCACCTAGGAGCAACTCAGTCCCTCTGGTCAGATGAGACTTTACAGCCCTAAGTTCTCCTGACATGGATTTGTCCCAGAGTTTTTCTTATTTGAAGGACAAGATTCAGAATGGTTGTCATTGTCACTGTTGAGGGGCAGGATGCAGGACACCTGGGTGGTTCAGTCGGTTAAGCTCAGGTCATGATCCCAGGGTCCTGGGATTGAGTCCTACTACATCAGGCTCCTTGCTCAGCAAAGAGCGTGCTTCTCCCTCTGCCTGCCACTCCCCCTGCTTGTGCTCTCTCTCTCTGACAAATAAAATCTGAAGAAGAAGGTGGAGGAGGAGAAAAAGAAGGAAAAGGAAGAAGAAGAAGGAGGAGGAGGAGGAAGAGAAGGAGGAGGAGGGGGAGGAGGAGGAGGAGAAAGAAGAAGAAGAAGAAGAGGAAGAAGAAGAAGGAGGAGAAGGAGGAGAAGAAGGAGAAGGAGAAGGAGAAGGAGGAGAAGAAAGAAGAAGAAGAAGAAGAAGAAGAAGAAGAAGAAGAAGAAGAAGAAGAAGAAGAAGAAGAAGAAGAAGAAGAAGGAGAAGAAGAAGAAGGAAGAAGAAGAAGAGAAGAAGAAAAGAAGAAAAGAAGAAGAAAGAAGAAGAAGGAGGAGGAAGAGGAGGAGGAGGAGGAAGAGAAGGGTGCTCATTATGGTTGGCATTTGTTAGACAAGCCTACTCTGCTTTGGGTGTCTCTGTGAAGGGTCGGGGAGTGGGGAGGGGCCACTGACTAAGGCTGCAGCTGTGAGCACTAAAAAAGAAGCTCCACGTCATCGTGTGTGTCTTCCATCTGAATAAGGCTGAACTTGACCTTCTCCGACATCCCCTTGACCTCTCTCCACTCTCCCTTTTCCCCGCCTGCACCAACACCCTTGCAATGCCGATGTGGCCTGACATTTCAGTTCCACAAGGTTGTAGATATACACATTTTGTGTTATCTACTTAGGCAACAGTAAATGGACTCAGTTATTTGTTTACCCTTACTGCCCCCACGTCTCCTTGCTTCCTCCAGGAGACCCTTTCTCAAGTGTCTGTACGTAGTATGCATCTGAGACTGTGTATCTCCGAGAATGTCTTTCTTCCTATTCACATTTCAGGGATGACTTAGATGTGTATCACATTCTAGGTATGAAGGTTATTTTCTCCCACTCTGCAGACGTTGCTCTCTATTCTTCCTGCATCCCACGTGGCAGTTGAGAGATTTGATGTCTGTTTGAAATGGATTCATCTGTAGAGATCTGTTTTCCATCTCTAGAACCTTTTCTCTGTCTTTGATGTATTTAAATTTCATTCTAATGTGTCTCAATGTGTGTGTGTGTGTGTGTGCATGAATCTACCCTGTTTGGCACACCATGCGCCCCTCCAATCAGAGGGCTCGGTTCTTTCATTAAGTCTGGAAAATTCTCAGTCACTCATTCTTCAAAGACTTATTTTCTCCCCTCTGTTGACTCATTTCCCTCTTGGTGGTGGTCTTAGAAACAAACGTCGACCCTTGTAATGTTGGCCTCCATATTGATTTCTCTCGTCCTTTCCATCTCTCTCCCTTTCTGACACCTTCTGTCAGAGGGTTGACCCAAATGTCCCTCTCCATACCTCATTCTGTAGCTCAATCTGCAGTGTTTCTCAACCCACCCATTGGGTGCTCTCATTTAACAAGTCTATTTTTCATGCCTATTATCTCTAATTCGTTTTCTTCATAGATGTTTATTCCTACTTCCCCATCCCCCGGAAGATATTTATTATGCTTATTTTAAATTCTTGTTCCATTAGCTTTGCTCCTCCTGCCCAATTTGCTCCCTTTGTTGGATTTGTTAATAGCACATGCACTTCTCAGAGGTCTTATCATTGTTCCCTGAGAGTGCTCACCTTGGGGTGGTCGGCTGCCCCCACTAGTATATCCACTTGGTTGGAGATGAAAGGCTCCCACAGTGCCCCTCCAGGGGCACCTCTCAGAGCCTGGGGAGTACTCCAGGCTTACTCCATCAGGGGAGGGAGACTGCCAAACCACCTGCACATGGTACCTTCTGCACTTCCCTCTGCCATCTGGACCTCCCTCTGGTGGGACTTCCTCCTGCCCTGTGAAAAATGACCCAGAGGGCCATCATCCTCTCCAGACAATGGGGGAGAGAAAAGGCACAGCTGGAAAGCCACCTGTGGTCCCTGCCCTGCCACTGTCACCCCACCCCAGGACCCTACCACCTTCACAGTCCCAGAACTTTTTCCAGTTTCTATGTTGGTTCCTGTGATCCAGCCACCTCCCTTTTATGCTTGTGGGGTTTCTGGGTTTGGAAAAGAAGACAGAGCGGCCCACACGGGTTTCAGAAACTTCCTTCCATTTCCGAGTCTTCCCTCCCTGCCCACCCTGCCCTTCTCAGGGAGCACCACCTCCCACTACCAGCCACTGCATAAGCCAGGACCTTCAGAACAAGAGACATTTACAGAAGCAAGCCAGAATTTCTTCAGGGCTTCTGACATCTTTGAATGAAGCCAGGCCACCAGAAAGCCAATCTTGCCCCACCTCTCCACCACCCATTGGCCTCCAAAGAATTCCTCTGGGAAGTAACTGTCTACCCAACAACTCCTATGGAATCTCCTCCAACCGTGAGAGGACAACAGGTCCCTAAAGTCTCTATTTCTCCAACAGGTTTGGAAAATATTGCTGGGCTGCCTAGAAGCATGCTTTATCTCCCCTCTTATCAAAGTTCTATGGAAATTTAAGTAGCTAAAAGGCTGCATGGAAATGGGTAAGAAACAATTGCCCTTTGGGCACCAGAAAAATTACTCTTTGGGGAGTTTAATCAGGCCAGGCATCTGCTCCACACTAACTATGCAGAGTCTGCAGGAAATTTTTCAAATGAAGTTTCATCCTCCTCGAGGCTTAGGTTAGTGAAAGCATCAGGAAGAGGCCACAGATGCTCAGGCAGGAATGTAGGGTCTGTGTATTCTAGGCCCAGATTTGCCCCCATCAGTGCCCTTGGTCTGATCCATTCATCTCTCTGTGCCTCTCTTTCTCCCATCTGTGAAACAGGGATTATAACCCCCTGTGTGGAGGGTTTGAGATTTGGGGGAGATGGTGAAGGATTCTATGCTTCTCAAAAGAGATCCATAAATATAAATCATCCTCATTGCTTTAAATGAGTAATAAGGGAGGAATAAATAAAATCCCATGGAAACAGAACTGCACGTCAAATTCTGAGCAAACTTGGTACCCAAGGACATCTCCCTGCTATAGGAATTACTGCATACACTGGAGAATCCTTCTGAACTACAATTATTTATCCTTTATTGCTCTGTTATGTTAGTCTATAATTTGGCACTCTGGTTATCCTTAAAGAAAGGCAGATAGGCTGTACCTTGTATAAGGACTTGGACCCATATAGTATCACTGAAACACAGTGTGGATCTGTGTGCTTTGGTGGTTAAGTGCTCAGAATCTGACGTCAAATAGATCTAGGCTCAAACCCCAGTTCTATCTCCTTCTAGCTGAGCTTCAGTTTTTATATCTGTAAAATGGAAATAATATTCACTATATAAGGCTGTTAGTGAGGATTAAGGGAAATAATGCAAGAAAAGTACTTCAGACAGTGTCAGGCCTATGACATAACACTCTGCAAATGATGGCCGTAGTATTATTGTTGGAGCATGAAGACCCCCCCCACCACCACTTCTTTGTTTTTGTCTCTGTCTCTGTCTCTCTGTCTCTGTCTCTCTCTCTCTCACACACACACATACACACACACACACACACACACACACACACACACACACCCCAAATGCGAAAACTGAGGCCTGGAGAAATGTAAGGAACCTGGATCTCACAGGTTGTGTATGGCAATGCTAGAGATTCCAAGGTAGATCTTCTCCTCCCCCTGCCATGCTCTATCCTCCCAGGTCTGAGTAGAGAGATTCAGAAACAGGGCAACAACTCCAGATAATTTGGGCAGTTTCCTGCAATCACGCCTGTAATTTACAGAGAGGGGTGGGGGCAACTTCTTGTGTCCCAGGAAAGCTGTACTCAACTCAATTCTTCTTCCAGTGCCCATAAACCTTGCTTTGGAAACTGACCCCATTTTGCCCTTAGCAGGACTGGTGCTTAAGAGGAAAGCCTTCCGGTCACTTAAACAAGGGCCATTTTGATTGGTCAGTGCCTGTGTCTCACTGGTAGTTAAATATTTTTATATTAACCTCTGTGAAAAGAGCCCATAGAGGAATGACTTGCCCTCAACAAGGTCACAAAGTCAAATTCAACAGGCGAAGGTGTCTCAGCATCTTTATGATTCCTCGGATCTTCTGTTCTTGACTCAAACCCATCACCCTAGCACCACTGTTCACCCTAGTTCCCATCCTGGAAAACCCATCTATCAAGCTGACAGCCCTTTTGAAAAGCTACCATCCAGGGGTGCCCAGGTGCTACCCATTTCCAGCTGTGCTCAGCACAGGGCCAGGAAGTCTCATCCCTGGCTCCGGAGGGAGCCCTGACCACGGTGGGGATGTGTGAGAAACTCCAGACCACCACCTGGTGACATCAGGAATTAGTCTTGCTCTCCCGAGGTCTACAACTATAACCTTCCCCTGACCAAAACCTTGACTGCCCAGTCTAGAGCTAGCTTTCTGCTTTTGTTTCTTTTTTTTTTTTTAAGATTTTATTTATTTATTTGACAGAAGCATAGAGAGAGAGCACAGATAGGCAGAGTGACAGGCAGAGGGAGAAGCAGGCTCTCCGCTGAGCAGGGAGCCCGATGCGGGGCTCGATCCCAGGACACCGGAATCACGACCCTAGCCAAAGGCAGTCGCCTAACCAACTGAGCCACCCAGGCACCCCTCTGCTTTTGTTTCTTGAGATACTCCCATCACCAGGCTAGACCTGAGTTAAATTTGGGGCAGCCTCTATCCCAGCTCCCTGTTTCCCATTCACATGCACAGCCCTGGCTCTTGGCAACTGCCTTTCCTCGAGACCTGACCTCAATTTCAGACTCTGGCTGGGTCTATTGCAGACTGAATGTCTTGCTTTGACTTCCACCAAAAGCCAACCCTGAGCTGCAGACCTGGGCAAGAGTAGCTCGTTTGGCAGATAATCCAAGGAAACATAGTGAGGGAGAGAGGAAAGGAGGCAAGAAGGGAAGAAACACATAAAAAAGTTTGGGCAAATGAACAGGTTACAACTGCAGGCACTTGGAACTCAATCCTGGCAGGACCTCTCCGAGAGACAGGATAGAACCTAGACTTCACAACCAGCCCAGCAAGGGGTGAAGAGGCTGAGATATTTATTCATTCACTGACTCCCAACTGCCCTGGGTTGAGGCTTGATCTTGGGAGAATGATCTCTCCGGTACTTCTGCCCTGTGTGTTGGCTGGTAACTTCTGTGGCCAGGGAAGTCCAGAAGCAGGGAGAGGTACAGGGGCTCAAGGGATGAAGGCATGAGGGTGTCCAGAAACTGTCAGCTGAAGCTACAGGTGACTTTCAGGGCAGCATAAATGATGTGGCTTCGGAACCTGCGCTGTCAGCTGCCAGCAACACACTTCCTGAAATAGCAAAGTCTTCCATAGGCTTTTAGAGGGCACCGTCTACCTAGAATCTTTATAATATGAAGTTTTCCCCTCCGCTCTCCCTTCCACCATCCCGGCCTTGATTTTCTCTCTGAGAGCGAAACTGAAACAATGAGAAAGAAGAAAGTGCAGAAGTTCGACACAATAATGGTCTGTAAATGTCCCTCCCATACGTCACTCACTCCATTTGTATATGTCAGGCTTCTGTCCTAGGTGGGGTCCCCAGAAAAGACCCTGAGGTGAAAAATTGTGTGTGCTGGCGACTTCTAAGGAAACTCATAAGGAAGTTGGAGAAGCCAGACCTGGCAGTGGGGAAAGCCAAGGAAAAGTTGTGATTAACAGAGCAGCCTCAGCCTGATCCCACGGGGAGCTCTGGAGTGTAAGTTATATCTCAGAGTCGCCATGACCTGTGGCAAGGGAGCTAGGCTCTCATCTTCCTATACTGATGAATCATTGCTAAGGGCCACTCCAGAAGGATATAAATTTTCAGCTTTTCCACCAGTATGGACAAAGCAGGCTCTGCTAGTCCAGGGGCAGTACCAGCCATTGGAAATGAAGGTGCACCTAAGCCATGGGAAGCAGATTTAAGGGGATCTGGATGGGGCCCCGACATTATCTGCTATAGCTTCCAGAGAAACTTGCATTTGAGTAAGTTCTGCTGCTCGGAAAATGTTTGATGCCACTGGACTACAGTATCTTTTGAATGTTTTTTTGTTTGGGTTTTGTTTACCTCCTGGCTCTGGAAGTCTGTAATTCTTCAAGACAGAGCTGCAGACCACATGGTTTTGGGGACTGGATACTAAATTATCCCATTAGGGTTGGAAATAGTTCCTAAATCACACCCTAGGAGTGCCTGAAGCAAAAGCCCAAACATAGCTGGTGGCAGCAATTTTCAGCTCTGAAAAATCTAGTCACAAAAATATAAGAATTATTGAACCTTACCCATCAGAGATGACACACAGGAAAGGAGGCATTGCAGCTCTCCCCCACCCCCATCCTTATCCCTGTTTCCTTCTGCTCTGCAGGTTTGGGCTAATAATAGAAATTGAGTAGGTGCTAGTTCCCATGTTGCAAATTTTTCTTTATTGATGATATATAATTGCGTTTTATTTCCATTCAGTAATTCTTCAGAATAAATCTTGAGATATGCAAAATGAGAAATGAAGATGAAATTGTAATACAATAAAAGTGTCTTGGAAAAGTTATCTCTAACCCTTTCCCCTCTGGATACAATTTTGAGGTTTTATAAATTTTCTTTTCTTTCTTTCTTTCTTTCTTTCTTTCTTTCTTTCTTTCTTTCTTTCTTTCTATTCTTTCTTTCTTTCTTTTTTAATTTTCTTGTTTTTAAAAAAAAATAAAGTAGAAAAAGAAGGTATGAGGGAGTCCTCCAATCTATCAAAATATTTACCTTAACACGTAAAATAATGAGTTCACCATCTCATACAGGTTAATCCCTAAGGTGCTGTCATATCCCATGACACTGTCCTATCTCCTTAAAAACGTGACTTTGGAGCCTACGTTGGAAATACCTTGTGTTTTTCATTCTCTGGAAACATTTCATCACTGGCAAATAGAATGATGTTTAGAGGAGTTTGTTCATTTTGACTGCGCATGAAAAGGTAAACCTGTTCTTTCTTCATTGCCAACAGGCGGAAATACACAAAACATCCAATGGAACGTCAAAACAAATTAAATTCTTGCACCTGCTTGTAAATACTTTGTGCAAGCAATAGCTAAAACTGTGAAGAGTGAGATCTTGGTGATACTAATTCCACTCACCCATTCAGCAAGTAATTACTGAGTGTTTTCTGTTCACCAGCACTGTCCTGGGTGCTGGGGACACCGCAGTGAACAAATCTCCAAGAGACCTTCAAACATTGAAATATTAGCCCCATCATTTTCTGAATTTGGCGTCCGTATTGGAAAGATGTTTCCATTTTTAAATCTCTGTCTGCTGCTCTGATAAATAATGTTCTCCCAGGTTCCCAAAAGGAGAATTAATTTGGCGAAACAAATCAGTTGTTGTTTCACTCATTGTTATGGTAATAGAGAAATTAGGTTTTTAATTAAGGCTGAGGAAGGATGGAAAAGAGTAGGCAAATAAACGCCCACACAGTTTGAGGCCCAAGGGACAAGACAAGCCTCCTTTTTGCTGTAGTGTCGAAAATTCTCTACCTTCCAGCAAGTTCCGAGGGTTAAGGCATTTTATCTAGGGGGGACCCCTGGTTACATGCATTTCTTGCCGTGGAAATAGGTTAGCACCCACCAAGTTGGCATGAATGATGATTTAATGTCAGCCACTTTTAGGGGGATACACTGCAGGTATCACTGTTTTGAAAATGAGTAAGCTGAAGCTTTAAGAAGGTAAGCAACGTGCTCCAGGTCACACAATTGTGAGATGCTGTCATGATTCCAATTCAAGCAGTTTGATTCCAGGATGCTCTGAGCCTTTAACCTGTATTAACTTTTAACATATAAAGAAGGGGTCTGGAAGTATCCAGTACATTTATCACCCATCTTGATTTTTTTTAAATCACAATAAATAAATAAATAAATAAATAAATAAATAAATAAATAAATAATCACTAAGATATTTTAAATTACACAAGGAATACATGTTGATTGGGAGAAGGAAAGGAAGAAGGAGGACGTGAACAGCAAGAAATAAAGGGGGAAAGTAAAGGAAAATATGAAAGAAGCACAAAGAAAAATCTGCATTTTCTACTGTCCATACACCATCCATTCTCAATGGGCACAATACAGCCCCTAAAGTGACAAAAAGTGGTCCTCGAGGAGAGAAAAGCTTATTCTTCTATAAAGCACAAATAGTCATACAATATATACATAGATACACAGTATATCTGTAGTATTAAAATTCTGTTGGGGAACAAGATTTGGGGAGAAAATTCTAAAAAGACTCTGGAGGGAGTTTAGTTTGAAAAAGTTGAGAAATACTGCCATAGATATGGATTTTAATACATCGGTAGCTATTCATGCAGATTTTTCTATGTATTATAAGTTTTGGTTTTTTTACAAAAATAGGATTGTATATACATGCTATACCTTTCCGTGCCCATGAAAATTCTTTCTAATAATATGTTATACCACTCACAAAGCGCTTTTGCATATAGTATTTCATTTGATCCTTACAGTAACTGTGTGATGGTGGATGCTTTTATTATCATACCCATTTTACAGCTGAAGAAACTGAGGTATAGAGAGGTGACTTAACCTACCCCAAACTCTCTTAGCCAATATAAATAGCAGAGCTAAGATCTGAATCTTATTTCTTCACACCTTTGGGTCTATCTTGCTATTTTTTTCTAGCCTTTTGAGCAGAAATCTTAGTTCATTTATTATAAATCATTTTTAGTTTTCTAATAAAAGTTATAAAATTTCCTCAGCAGTCACTTGAGCTTCATCTCAAGTTTTGTATAGTTTCTCCATCAGACAGACACGAGAAGGTCTTCCCTATCCTTGCAAACATATCACCAATTTCCAATGTGATACTGTTGAAGGAAAGGACTTCCCGAAGCTTGAAGAACTTTCCTTACCGTGCAACCTTGTAGCTTCTTAGAGGATGTTGACTATCTGTCCCTAAACAGGCCTTAAAGAGATTTCCATCCCTTGTGCTGGCATCAGGAGGCCATACTCTCTCAGGTGAATTCCTTTACCTTCACCTTGCTCTCTACCCCGTGCCCAGGCCCCACCACACTCAGGGTCCTGCTCACAGAAGGAATATGGAGGAACTGAGCTGCCTGTTGGTTTAAGTCAGCAGCAGCAGCAAGTAGGCCTTGAGAAGCAATGATAATAAGAAACATTGATCTATTTTTTACCACAATTTTTTTTTTTTTTACCAGAAATCTTATTAGAGATTTTACGGTTTAGATTTTTCGAGCAGCTGGAGATGGAGGTTTTGTGTCCAGCTCAAACCCTGCCAGCCATAAGGTGGAGAGAGAGAACATGCGTGCAAGCCAGCACTTGGGTACCAGCAGCTGAGGCTCTGCACACAGCCATCCATGCCTCCTGGAGCCCTGCACCCTGTGGGGTCCAGAGAGGGGGTTCCACATACAATCTGACTTTTGCCTGGTGAGCCACTCCAAATAGGCGGGCAGCCTTTCTCCACCGTGGCTCTACCTGGAGCTGGTTTGGTGTCTTTGAGGGCCCTTTTCCACTGCCCTCACTGCAGGCCACTCTTTGAGCCATCTCCACCCCATCCAGCCTCCGTTCCTCCAGTGAGAACAGTGCAGGAAAATATTCTGGTGTCTCCTAAAACTTGTTCAGCTAGGAACTTGGCTATAAGGGTTGCTATGGCAACCAGAGCAGATGATTAGGGGAAAACCGTGCTTCCTGCTGGAATGTGGGTTGTGTGTTTTTGTGTGCACATGAGTGTGTGGCGCACAGGGGAAAGAAATACTACTAAGAAAGGCTTAACCACTCCACACAAGACCCTGGGATTGTCCCAGAAGCCATGTCCTTCCCTCCCAGTCAAGTGGACCTGGACTCAACCACAATGGCACCTTCAAGGCAGCATGAAGCCAATCCTTTCCAAATCATCCAGATTAGTTCTGTGCTTGTGGAAATCTTCCCCCAAAATGTGTTTCTACCAAATTTTATTGGGGTCTCTTTTCTTCATAATCTCTCAAACCAATGGACTTGCAGGCATCCATAGATGGATGGACGCCATGCCTGTCGACTTGAAAACATTGTTAATGGCTGGTGACAGGTATGCTATGAGTTGGATACATCTTTGAATGTTTCCTTACTTAACCTTTTTGAAATTAAGTCTACAATTTCTACAAGGTGTATCATCCAACATGATCTACAGATTTCGAATCTCATGTAGTGCTCTCAGAGTGTAAGAATTTCTACATCCTCATTACCTAACGTAATGTATGTAATTAAAGAGTGTTATACACTATAAGTAGTATTTACTTAACAAAATATTTAAACTCTCATGTGTAAAACATCGGAATCATGTGTAACTGAAAAAAAATGTGGAAGAAATGCTGTAATTAGAGATTTTAAAAATGGGAGACAAAATGAAACTTTATAGAGATCCCTCCCCTCTCAGATGTTAATAAGAACAAGAGATTTACTGGGCATTTATTATGTACCAGGCTCTATTCTAAGTATTTTGTAAGTTCTTATTCATTGAATCCTAACAATAACACCATAAAGTAGATATTGTTATCTCTGCCTTACAGGAAAGGAAGTGCAGGCACAGAAGGAAGGTGCCCAAATCACATGGCAGTGATGATGAAATTGGGGTGCCGCCTGGGTGATCGGGCTCCACCGCCCAGTCTGATAACCCCAGCAGCCCAGGGTCCTCCCCAGACTGGGGATCTGCCCTGGATGTGGGAAAGGACGGAGAGCCCTGCTCAGGTCCCAGCCCAGCCCCTTTCCAGCTCTCTGAATCTCCTCTCTTCATCCCTCCTACATATCTTATTTCCTTCTGGGTAGGAAAACAAGCTCTTCCATCATCATGCACTCCTTCAGAAACTATTGTTTGGGGAATAAACTTTGGGCTTCTGGTTTCAAGCAGTCTATAATTTAAAAAGTCTTATCTCTCAAAGTTACTGCCTCTGCCATAAGCTTCAAAGGTCTGTTTCAAAACCCAAAGCTGAACACTGGCTCATTTCTATCTCCACATTTCAGTCCACTCCTGAGGAGATAAGGCTCAGCCTCACAATCTAATTTTAACAGAGGAAGGACTGTAGATTAAAATAAATTAGCAAGAATGAAGATACATCAATTAAAATTTCAAACTATTATTCCTCTACATGTTGTATCTGGGAATAAAACATTATTAATTGCATTTGTGAGAAATATATGAATCAGTAAATAAAATGTGTTAACATTTTAACTATTCAGATCTGCTCCAATGGAGTATATTATTCAAAGAAAAGTTGTGTCAGAGTATTGTGTCTCAATGTGTATTCTTCTTTATAGAACAAAATCACCCCCAAATTTTAGCCATACAGCTGGAGGCTACATTTCCCAGCCTCCTTGAGCTACGTGTGGCCATTTGACCAAATTCTGGCTCCGGGCACTTAGCTTACTGGCGTTGTGAGCTTGAACAGGTCATAGAGTCTGAATCTAGAACATAAAGACCAGAAAGTACCATAGAGCTAAACCACCTGAAGGCCGAGGAAAGACAGAAGACCAGAGTTGCGAAGTGAGGTACCCAGTCTCCCCATCAGCATCAGAAGGGCTGGGGCTTGAACCCCCTTGTCTGCTGGCTACAGACCATTTTTTACACTACCCTTCTGTTCCCTAAGCTTCAGCTTCTTCTGCAGTGTGAGAGTGATAAGAGCACATATGTAGTAGGTATAGTGGATGACCTCCCAAATTCCATTGCACCCCTCCGCCCCTTGAGTAGTGCCAACGTGGTTTGAAAACTTGACACTTACTCTAGAGGTAGACTCTGATTAGTCTCAGCCAATAATAATAACCCATTTCCCTTGCCAGGATTGATTCAGCAGCCCAGACCTAAGCTAATTGGCACTGGGCATTCTCTTGGTACAGTTATTGGACAAGCCATGGGCACAGAAGCCAGGATGGACCAATCAGAATTAAGGGAAAGATTTTTGTTTGTTGTCAAGGAAGAAGTCTTCTCTCCCCCTCTCCTTCCTTCTCCGCCTCCCCTCCTCCTCTCTCTCCTCCTCCTTTTCTCTGAATGGCAAGGAGAAAGCTTACAGAGCTGGCTGGGACCACTGGCCATCCTACAACATAAATTACACCTGTCCTGGGTTGTGAGCTGAAATGAGGCAGCACAGGTAAAGCACTTTGCACTGTACCAGGCCCATAATAAGTCCTCAAATAACAGTAGCCTGTCATGTAAGGTCAGTCTGTCCATAGCCGCCCTGGCTCATAAGGACATTACCACATGGTTCCATTCTTTCTACCTTGATCAAGATGTAAGGTTTACTTGGGGCGCCTGGGCGGCTCAGTCGTTAAGTGCATCTGCCTTCGGCTCAGGTCATGATCTCAGGGTCCTGGGATCAAGCCTCACATCGGGCTCTGCTCAGCGGGAAGCCTGCTTCTCCCTCTCCCACTCCCCCTGCTTGTGTTCCCTCTCTCGCTGTCTCTCTCTCTGTCAAATAAATAAATAAAATCTTAAAAAAAAAAAAAGATGTAAGGTTTACCTTTATGTGCATTCCATGAAAATGGCTCCAACTCCACATCATAATTTAGAGGAGTTTCAGGGGGTTCTGGTGGATTGTGTCCCAGCTACAGATCAGTGGGGTCCCCCACTTCAGGAAAAGTGAGTATAGCTCCTTCCCATCCCATTCCTCATCCTAAAGACAAGAGGCCCTTCTCCCCTCACTCAGAGCATTCACAGCTCATACCTTCCTCCCCAGTCTGCCTTTTCCATCCCTGTCCACCAGCCCCAGCCTTACCTGGTTTGGGGGAGCAGAAAACCTTGCTCTCCAGCGTGTATCCTAACTTTTCTGTTGGTCACTGTGCCCTATGGCTTCCTTAAGTCTTTGTCTCTGCCTCTTTAGAGGGGGAAAGTGTTTTTCAGGGTTCCTATAAGAGAAAAGGTTTTCAAGATACCTATGAGAAGAGCAGGGAAAAAAATAGTAGAATACTTACAGGTAGATTCTCCATGCTTTTGGGGACAAATAGATTCACCCATTTGAAACATCTAGTAACAGCATCTGGCCCATTACAAGGACCTAAGTCATAATAGCTGTTACAATTTGTGAGAGATTCATTGCAAAATGGCCCCAACTCCCTACCTCTTCTCATGTCCTTACCCTTTGCATTGTGACCCTGCAGCTCCACCTTTGGAATGTGGGGAAGCAGCTTGTAACCTCCTTTGGCCAATAAGACACATTGGAAATGATGGCGCACTGGTGCTGTGTGAGGCCTTCAGATGGCCTGGCATGCTTTCTCTCCCTCTTAGAACTCTGCCCAGCTGCCATGAAAACAAACCCAAACCAGGCTCCTAGAGGATAAGATTTCACGTGGAGGGCAACAAGCCATCCCAGTGACTACAGATGCATGAGTGAGCCCAGATGGTCCCAACAGAGCTTGGGCCAAGATGAGTAGAACTGGCCAGCCAACCCAGAGATTCATGACCTGAGATAAATGTTTATTGTTAATATGCCACTGAGGTGTTTCTGGTTGTTGTTATTTTTTTTTAATGTAATATCATTGTAGCAAGAGCTAACTGATGTGTTGTTTATTATTTTTATTTTTTTTTAACTTTTGTAATAGATTTTATTTATTTGCCAGAGAGAGAGAGAGAGAGAGTGCATAAGCAGGGGGAGCTGTAGGCAGAAAGAGAAGCAGGCTCCCCGCCGAGGGGGGAGCATGATGTGGGACTAGATCCCAGGACCCTGGGATCATGACCCAAGCTGAAGGCAGTTGCTGAACCAGCTGAGCCATCCAGGCATTCCTATTATTTTTATTTTTATTTTTGATGGACAGTGGGGAAGATAAAATTCTGTGGGCAAGGCTGGCTGAAGGCTGCTCAGGCACAGAGTTCCCTGGTCCAGTTGAATGGACTGGGGAGGTGGAGAGGGTGGGATCAGGAGGGAGAAACAGTACCTCCTGTCTTTGTAACTGTGGCCTTTCCTTAGCTCAGTGGTCCTCACATTTTCGCTTACATGCACATCTCAAAAAGAATTTTGAAAAACAATGTGTCCAGGGCACCTGGGTGGCTCAGTCAGTTAAGCATCTGCCTTCGGCTCAGATCATGATCCCAGGGTCCTGGGATAGAGTCCTGCATCGGGCTCCCTGCTCTGCAGGGAGTCTGCTTCTCCCTCTGCCCCTCCTCCCACTTGTTCTCTCAATCTCTCTCTCATAAATAAATAAAGTCTTAAAAAAAAAAAAAAAGAAAAGAAAAACAATGTGTCCCATAGCATATTCTAAGTTCACATGTAAGAGTTTTGATATAATTTTCTTTGTACTGCAAATATTGACATTTAAACATAAAACTATCAGTCTTCTAAAATACTAAAGGGAATCTGGAGCTCATAATAATTTCATGCCCATACCACCCAATCTAAAATATATGAATGAGCTCTTCTTCACTGTTGAGAAATTTTACATCTTTCAGTTTTCTCCTTGAATTCACGTTTCTTTCCTACTTACTTCACACACCTTTAACATAATGTAGATACCTTAAAACTTTGAAAGTCTTTTATTGATTACCCTATCACACATTAAAAATACACTGAATACATATATATTTTAACACATTAAAAAATATTTTATTCCTATAACCTTAAGGCTCTCCATGGTTTAAAAAAAATGGTTCTGGATTGAATTACCACACAACTGATCAAAACTACAAAAAAAAAGTATTACCAATTTTGATCATTATTAAACATAAAAAGTTAAATATAATTGGAAACGCATCTCCTTATGAGATGAAATAGGATCTAACTTGTCATATGCATTTAATGAAAGAGAAAGGTATATTCGGCTGAAAATTAATCAGCCCAGAAACTAGAATAATATTATTCTTTTTAATAGAAGGTAAAACGATTAAATATTTTATATGGTAAAATAAAATAAGCTTTAGCTATCATTGGATTATTTCATGATGTGATTTCATAAAAAGGCCTTTAAATTGCCCTACTGAATAGGATACACTGCATCCAAAATCCAAAACAAATCACTTAAAAATTTTATCTGTGGGTTTTATTTGATGTATCTTGAGAATTGTGAATGTCTTGGCAAGGCTTTCAGTCTACACTTAAACGAATCAGTGTCACTAAGCTACATGCTTGGGCTGTGCTATTGTGCTCTTCCTTTCAGCTGAAGACTTGACCTGGGATTAGTACTTAGTGTAGTTGGAAAGTATTGCTTATAGTTAAATACATTTTTTAATGCCGAGTTCTTCTTTTCTTTAGCGTTCAGTGTTTCTGACTGATGGTCTCTTTGCTTCACTGCCATTGTCCTCACCTTCAAGAAGGGCAATGATCTTGACTCCCACCACTCAGGCTACTGTATGTCTATTTTCAAAGCATCCTAACGTGGTCAAAACACTGTTTCTTAGACTGTCTTTCCCCTTAACATAAAACATATAAGATGGGGAAATATGAGAGTCCAGGGGATAATGGAATCTTGATTTAGCAATAAAGGAGTCCTCCCCTATTCTCCCTGAAGTTTTCACACCCTGCGGCAATGTACCATAGTCAGATGGGGTGAGTGAGAGTGATGCATTTTTGCCTTTTTTTCCCCTTAATAATAAAGTACAACTTTTTCATTTTGTAAAACAAATAAATAAAATTGAGAACACATTTTGTCATTTCAGATGTATTCTCATGCAAAGCAAACCAGAAAAGTGTGTGTATAGAAATTAAGGATCAAGAAAATCATTCCCTTAAAACAACACTTGCTCAGTACCCTTTGGAACTTTTTCACAGACCCCTAGGGGCTACTGCCTTCGTTCACTAGGTGCTAGAATTTTCAACTTAAAAAATCAGAGTGGGGCGCCTGGGTGGCTCAGGCGGTTAAGCGGCTGCCTTTGGCTCAGGTCATGATCTTGGGGTCCTGGGATCGAGCCCCAGATCGGTCTCCCTGCTCAGCAGAAAGCCTGCTTCTCCCTCTCCCTTTGCCCCTCCCCCTGCTGATGCTCTCTCTCTCTCTCTCTCTCACTCTTGCTCTCTCTCAAATAAATAAATAAAATCTTTAAAAAAATTCATGTTCAATGTCCTAACTAGGTAATACATTTATATAGTTCAAATATCAAAGAGTCTAGAAAAGTATAATGTATAAAGTGAAAAGTCTTGTTCCTTCCCTCCCCTCAATTCTCCTCCATAATCATGGACTTTGGGCGCATATACAAACAAATACCATTTTATTATCACAGCCTCCTTTTGTTACACAAATGGTGGCATAAAATACACATTTTCCTCTCCTGGATTTATTCTCTCCAAATTGTAACTTGGTGGAGATCTTTCCATACCAGTATGTATGTGGAGTTCTTCCTCAGCTGTTTTTTTTAATGGTACAACCGCAGGGTATTCTGTTGAATATATGTCTTATACTTTGTTTAATTAGTGCCCTTTTGATGGGCATTTGGCTTATTTCCTATCTTAGCTATTTCAAACAACATGGCAATGACTAACCTTGCGCGTGTACTGACCTGCCTGTCTGAGAATGTATGTGTAACAAATTCCTAGAAGTGGGATTGCTTGTTGTGGTATATGGGGCCTTATTTCCCTCTACGGGAGTTGTATTAGTTTTTACTCTTACTTGCAATGTCTGAAACCGCCCGTTCCTCCATAGCCATGTCAATAGAGAGCGCTATCAAACTTTTGGATTATTGCCAATCCGAAAAGTTAAAAATGGCATTTGAGGTAGTTTTTTTCTTTTTTTTTTTTACTCTTTAGTAATCCATTTAATGAATAAGTTGCATTTTTTTTTTCCTTTCCCCTTTGGAAACCTTTTACAAGTTCTTTTTTGAGGTAGTTTTTATCTTTGGGTTGGAAGATACCCAATGCTTGGCAAGCTGTCAGGAGCCATACCTTGGCCATGTGGAGAAGGCCAGTTTGGGAGGTCAACCACAGCCCGTGAGAAGCAGAGCTGAGAGACCAAAAGCACGTGATGGAGGGTCCCTGGCTCCAGACACACTGGACTCCATTAGCTAATGACTCCCTTCTTGATTTCAGCTGGTTCCCACTCGGGTTCTGCTGACCCGCGTCCAGATGGAGGGTACACAAACAGCCCCTTCAGGCTCCCACGATCTGGTTGCCAGGTGGACCGCCAGCTGCCTGGTCAGGCCCCAGAACCCTTGCAAAAAGCTGCTGTGGGTACAAAACAGCTACTCTGGGAAACTGATGGTTTCTAATAAAGTTAAACATACATCTACCCTGGGGGCCAGCAATTCCGCTCCTAGACATGTACCGTAGGGAAATGACTGCACGTGTCCCTGAAAAGACATAGTCACGTTGGTCACGAAAGATAAACACTGGAAATTACCCAAATCCACAGGAGAATGAAAAACAGACAAACTGAGGTATTTCTTCTGTTGAAATGCCGCTCAGCACTGAAAATGAATAAACTCGCCCTACATAACAACATGGATGGATCTCTGTGTTAAGCAGAGGTCAGACAAAAGAGTACACCTTACATGGTTCTATTTTTTGTAAAGTTCAAGAAAAGGCAAAACTAAACTGTGGTGATGAGGTCAGAATAGTTGTTGCCCCTGCAGGAGGCGTTTCTAAGAAGGAGACCTGAGGGTATTCTCTGGGGCAAGGAAAATGTTCCGTAACCTGATGCGTGGGGTAGTCACATTGGGTGTTTGCAACGGTCAAAATGCATCAAAATATACATTTTTTACTGTATGTCAAACAAAAGGAGAAGAACACTATCAACAACAACAACAACAAAAAATCCCCTGTAGGGGACAGAAACCATTGCAGGGGATCATTTCCAGCAGCTGCAGGTCACCCTGAATCTGTCCTGGTTGGCACTACAGCCCCTGTGGGTAGGAGGAGAGGTCTCTGCTCTTAGCACCTGGCACTTGGCTTTGGAGCTACAGCTCTCTGTGAGCCTCCCTCCAAGGCAGCCTCTTTTTACACTGTTCTGCTGCTCAGATATTTTCCCTCACCTTCCAGACAGCAGAGGGCCCAGAGACCCATGGTTAGGGGTGAGACAGCCCCACATCCCCATCCTGGCTGACCCTCTGAGCCCCTGTGAAGGGGATAAGGACAGCTCTCATGCAGGAGGATTGTGGGGATTCCAGATGTCAGGAGACAGGGTCTGACGTCATCTACTCTGCACACTTGGCAGCTACTTTATTACTTGCAAACAGGAGCTGCACAGACGGTGGCCTGGCTTGCAGGGGTGAGGGAGGGGCTGCAGCAAGGACACTGAAGTTTTGTGCTCACCAGGCTGAGTCCTTGAATATTATACTCCAGGATTAAGTAAAGCTCTGCAGCAGAATTCATTATGATTGGCTCCTACCCGCTCCCAGCAATTAGAGGATAATTTGGAAAAGGAGATTTGCATCGGAAGCCTCCTTCACATCGGCCTGCAAAAGCCTTTAATCCATCCCCTAACATCCTAAGAGAGCGATGCTGAGGGCATCCAGGAGAGCTTGGGAACAAACTGGAAGGAGTGGAGACTGCCCAGGATGACAGTGAGGGCCCACAGGGTCAAAGGGAGTTGGGAGGAGGTGTCCAGAGTTCCTGAAGGGAGACGAGGAACAGCAGAGACCAGGTGGACTGCTCCGCAGTTTTGGTGACGCCAGGCTTGCACCAAGAGCCTTAAGACTGCATTGCACAGGATCGCCGCTAGGAGCCCCTTGGGGCTAGTGAGCACTTAAACGGGGCTAATGCTACAGAACCTGACTTTTAATATTATTTAATTTTTTTGGATTTTTAAATTTTATTTAAATTCAATTAATTAACATATAGTGTATTATTAGTTTCAGAGGTAGAGTTCAGTGATTCATCAGTTGCATATAACACCCAGTGCTCCTTACTTCAGGAGCCCTCCTTAATGCCCAACACCTAGTTACCCATCCCCTTCCACCCCACCACCCCACCCGGGAACCCTGTTTGTTTCCTAAAGTTAAGAGTCTCTTATGGTTTGTCTGTCTCTCCCATTTCGTCTTATTTTTCCCTCCCTTCCCCTATGATCCTCTGTTTTGTTTCTTAAATTCCACATATTATTTAATTTTAATTAAAGTGAAAACTGAAAATCTGAAGCAATTTGATCTTATTACATATTCTGTATTATTAAAATTGTTAAAATTGTTTTCACCTGGTTGTTTTAAATTTAAAATTTAAATTGATAGAATAGGCTTGTATCATGTTTCCATTGAGTGGTGCCGTCCATATACACCTGCTGGATTCAGTCCTTCCTTTTCCACAGGCAGTGTTGGGTTGAACAACCAGGTGGTCGATTCTTTATGTGCATCACACTGACCGTGTTCACATGAGCTCAGCTGCTCTAGTTTGCTCATCTAATTAAGTCATCCGATCAGAAGGTTAAGGAAATAAACAGATACACAAGCACATAATAGAAATGGGACTCTGAGGTGTGAATGTCTGTGAGCTTCCCCTAAATGCACTAGAAAACCAGTCCTGACCTTTATTATGGAGGAGGGAAGTGAGGGGTTGGGGTCTGATTTGCATTTTAAGGAATCACTCAGGCTGCCCCTGGGATAATGAGCTGAAGGAAGGAGAGCTAACGTGGAGGGCCCGGTGCATAGACCTCTTCCCCAATCCAAGCAACAGTTATTATTGCCTGCTGTAAGTATACTGGGAGTTGAATTTTGCTTTAAGCAAAACAGAGCAATGGGAAAGCAACTCTGAATGTCACCTTCCCCCAACCTCAAGAGTAACTTCTCCTAGTATATGTTCTGAAAGGACAGCATGTCCTAGGTTGTCCACCCAGCCGTGGGCCCTTCCATGCTCACTGGTCACCCCTGAGACCCTGGCAGCCAGCTTCTCTCTGGGATACTGCTGTCCCCAGGCCCCCGCAGAGAGAGAGGTCAGAGAACCACTTCTGTCTCGACCGCTCAACTTTGAATTTCTGTAATTCCACCAGTCCTAGCTTATCAAAGTCCCAGCCTCCTCTTTACCTAGCCTCTGATTTCCGGGTGGGAGCTACCTCTGTCAGGAGGTCCACCGCAGAGCTATTCATCGATGGCTATGTCGATATCCAGCCAGACAATAATCCTGGGACAACAACGTGCATGGCTCTGCCCTCTCACAGGGAGGCAAGGCTCATAACAGATGTATAACTGTTTTTATCATGTAAAACACTGGAGGGAATTTGTTTCAGTCACCCCAACACCTCTCAATGATTCTTACATATAATGTGCACAGGAAACACCTGGGATGCTTCATGAAATGCATATTCCTAGGAAATAGATGACAAAATCAAATGGAGTAATTAAGGCGTATTTAATGAAGGAATTATTTACAAAATGTAAGCAAGGTTAAACACACCAAGGGTGGTACAAGAGTGGGACCTGTTGACATCCCTAGATCTCCAGCTCAAGAGAAGGGAACCAGGAGAGAGGAGTTGTTTGAGAAATATGCCCGAAAGGAGCTGTGGCCTTGAGTAGAGGACAGAGTGGGAGGGAACCAGGGGAATAAGCACCTGGACCTCACTCTCCTCCTGTCCTCTGGATCTCTCACTGGTGTCCTGCATTGGCCAGAGAGCAAGGGCGCCATTGATGCACCATGCCAGCCATGTAGGTGCCCGGATCTCAGGCTCTGACCCGGTTGGAGAAGTTGGAGGGCAGATATGATGAGACAAACAGAAATATCCAACCTATATGGTGTATACACCCCGTACAGAACAGGAGTGATAACTATTGGATTATCTGGTAAATTCTAGGTGCCATAGTTTAATGGCAATATTGGCACACAGGCAATGAACAAGAGAAGGGTGATGAGGGTGTCAGGAAGTTAAGTCATTTTATTTTTTTTAAGATTTTATTCATTTATTTTTTCAAGAGAGAGAGCGAGCGCATGCACAAGCGGGGGAGGGGCAGAGGGAGAAGCAGACTCCCCGCTGAGCAGAGAGCAGCGTGTGGAGCTCTATCCCAGGACCCTGAGATCATGACCTGAGCGGAAGGCAGGAACCTAACTGACTGAGCCACCCAGGCACCCCAAGTTAGTCACTTTAAAGAAGATTTTATAATAATAGAAATATTCAGTCTGAAGACAACAAGATTTGGGAGGGATAGCCAGTAGCTATCTGGTTTAACTGGTTTGAACCACTCCAAAAATGTATGTCAATCTCTTTACTTTTTCTCATTACTTGAGTATGCATAAACCTTGTTAACAGTTGGTTCAGTGTATCCCTCTTGAGGTTTTCCACCCACACAAACTGGATTATCCAAGAATCCCAAGAGGTTAGTCAGTCACAAAGGAATCAGCTTTCACCAATGCTGGGTGAGGGACCTGGAATCTGGGAGTGTCCCGTGACAACCACTGTTTCTCCCTGCCATCGACTGTGGCTGTTGAAGCTTAGGCGCAGACCATCCCTTAGACACTCGTGCACAGGAATAGTCTCTTCCCCTTTCCATAGGTGGAAATGGGCAAGTTGGCCTCAAGAGTGCCATGGTCTCATTCCATCGCCTGCCACATTATAGGCTGTCATAGAGAAAAAGGCTTTTTCTCTACCCTCTGATATTCAGTACTTAGGGATCTGCAAATTAAACTGACAAAAGACAGATTAGCAAGAAACAATACATTTTTATTCACTTACATACATGGGAGTTCACACAAAAATGTGACTCACAGATGGAATGTGGCCTTGCATATCATCTCAATAGGAGATGGGGGCAGAAGGGCATTTTGGGAGAACAAAAGACTTCCTAGAAGTGGTGAGGGGACAGAAAGGGCACCTATGGAAAAAGAACTTTTTGGAAAGATAAATGGACCCTTAGAATAGATGGGAATATGATAGTTTTGTGACAATAACTGCTTGGTGGTGCTACCAGCCGCTTGTCTCTGAGATTAAAGCTTCGGGGGAAGGAGAGTATTGATGACAAATGAGTTTTGCGGGGAGGCTCAGCTTTAAGGCAGGTAAGAGATTTCAGGAAATCAAAAGCTTTGAACTCAAAATAATTTCTACACCAAAGTGGCATGTTTTGGGGTGGCTGTTCCCCTTCAAGACTTAGAACCACCATCTCTGTTCCTTCTCCTTCCCCACCCATCCATCCAACTACCAAAGGGTAAGGCTGATTTGTTTGTAAACATTTAAAAACAACACATTTTGAGAAAAAGCCTCTCCCTTGACAATTGAGGCTGCTCTGCCTATACCTGGCCTTTTGAGAAAGCTGCCCTCAGAGGCACAAGGTAGCTTTCTAACCTAGCCACACAGTGACCTAGAGATCTAGAGGTCAGCTCCTTCCACTAAGAAGACAAAAGCCAAGTGTCAGCCCTAGCAGGTGCTCTAACAGTGAGCCAGCCCTCTACAGAGCTACTTAACATTTTGGACAGAATGACATCATTGGGGCGCTCATATCTGGGTGATACAGGGACAGAAGAAGGCTCAAGGAGTGAAAGTCAGAGAGTGACAGATTTCTAATTCAATACTAGGAAGAAATTTATAAAGGTGAAAGAAAACTGGGCCCAGAGTGCTTGAGAATGTTGCATATTACAAGGGTTTGTGAATCAAGAGAGAGATGGATTATTGAATAAATGGTGTTGGGGGAAATGGCCAATTTTCTTTAAGTAATCTCTACACCCAATGTGGGTTTCGAACTCACACTCCTGAGATCAAGAGTCACATGCTCCACCCACTAAGCCAGCCAGGTGCCCCAAAAATGACCAATTTTGAGAGGGGAATAAAAATTAGTTCTAGTCCAGACTTTACAATGAACAAAAATTCAGATGAGTTAAATACGTACTAAAGATTTTTTAAAGAATGTAAAAGTACAGATTAAAATATAAGTGATACTTAATTTTTTTCAGAATGGAGAAGGGGCTTCTGTGAATAAAAACAATAAAAGATTTCAGACAGAAAGATATAACTACATAAAATTTAAAATATCCATCAAAAGGCAAATTTTAAATTAGGAAAGAAATATAAAAATAAATATGAAAAATATAAAACTTATTTTAAGTCACAAAAAGTTCTTATAAGTTAATTTTAAAAACATTATCACACCAATTAGGGAAAAAAAGTGAGCCAAGGAAATGTAAAGTTAAATCACAAAAGAATGAGGGGCGCTTGGGTGGCTCAGTCGGTTGAGCATCGGACTCTTGGTTTTGGCTCAGGTCATGAGATCAACCCCTGGATAATGCTCAGCAAGGAGTCTGCTTGTCCCTCTCCCTCTGCTCCTCACCCCCCCTCAAATAAATAAATAAAAATCTTTAAATAAATACATAAATCACAAAAGAATGAATATAAATGACCATTATGAGCATATGATAAGACATTCAACACTTCCATATCAAAGAAATAGAGAACAAAACAATGGCAGATGTCATTTTTCAATTATAAAGTTGACAGGTTTTTAAAATGATACAGTAGGTGAAGTTTCATTGAAAGAGGCTCTCTTATATTTTAAAAAAAAATAAGGGGGTGTGGTTTTGCAATGGTAAACTAGGTCCCCAGAAGAGATTAAAGAGAAGCTGACTACCAACCCTTGGAGAAGGAGTGATGAAGATTCCAGGCGGCAGGTAGAGGTTGGGGCTAATAAGCACCACACTCACCTCTGCTTCTGTGGGCTTTCAGTGCTGTGTCTCAGAGCTGGATTTCTACAGAGCTGTCCAAACAGGAGAGACTTTCCAGAAGAGCAGGTTCTCCAGGACCTTACTGGCTACGTTTCTCTATTAATGCATCAGGTGCTTGTAGGTAGAAACTGGAGTAGACATTGTCCTCACAGCACTAACATAGATGGGTAGGTATGCTGATGATGGAATTGAGGACAAGCCCAGTTGTCCAAGGGACTAGGATGCAGTATGTACCCACCACCCCCCCACTCCCCCCAACCCCGCCAAAATGTTGTAAGTCTGCCTGTGTTCTGTCTGGCCAACCCTTTTGTGAGCAAGGAGATAGCAAATGCTGCCCAGTGCAAGGGCAGTCACCTCAGTTTTTGCTATTGCTATTGCTCTGCAAACCAGAACCAGGTAACCAGCAGGTTCATTGGAGGAAGTATTGATTCTTAATTATTGATCTTTTATGAAAAATAAAACAAGTTTCCCCCTCTCACTCCCTCCCCACTCTCTTCCTCTCTGTGTCTCTTCAATATACACTGATATCTATCACACTCAAGTAGGAATGGCAGGGGGAAATGTTCAAAATGGGTACAATCCTCTCATTGATTCGGCTCTAGGCCGTCATTGAGCCGCGGTGACTGCGGAGATGCACGATGATGTTCATCCCCAATATGACAACTTTTCCTCCTCCACGTCAAGGTCAACGTCACTCTTCGACGGCATCTAAAAATATTACCATTTTAAATAGCTTAGAAATGAGTGGCCACCATCGCTATTGTGGAAGTATCGGTCCCTGTAGGATCCCACCCTCCCCCACCCCCCGCAAGAGGCAAGGCTCACTTTTCACTGAGCTCCATGACAATCCGAACCCTCTGAGTGCTGGGAAGATGAATGCTCTGGCTGTCCCTTGGTGGGGAGGGGAGACGTGGGGGGTGACGGGGCCTCTAGGGGCACCCTTGAGGGGCTTTCTTTCTCTCTCACACTCAGCCCAGAGGCTCACCTGTGCTCTAAACCGGGTCAACCAGCAGACCCAGGAGCCCATGCAACAGAGCCAGTCTGCAGAGCTGACCAACTTCTCACTGAAAGAAGACCGGGTGAAGACAGTCAAGAAGCTCTAAACACTGAAACTATTATATGTCACATATCTCAATCAAAAATATTGAAACACTAAAATGTATGTTAAAAGATTTAATGAAGTTCTGATTTTTTCATGCAACTTCTTTGATTAAAAAAACAACAAATATTTTCTAGTATTAAATAATCCTATTAAGCCATTCCTATTATTAAATCAACCATATGTTCTTGGACCAGATGCCACTGGTTATGGTATATTTTTCTATCAAAGTGCTCTTGGGTTTATTTAGGATTTTGTGCATCAGTGTAAGTGAAATTGAATGGTGATTTTCTTTTTTGTGCAGTTTTATGGAGACTGGTATTAATATTATGCTTGCTTCATGAAAAGAATCTGAAAGCTTTTCTCTTTTTTCTTTGCCTTGAAACAGTTTAAATGACACTAGAATGATTTATTCTTTGAAAGATTTGGGAGAATTGTTCTTGGAATCATCTGGACCTGGGCTGCTCTTTGACAGTTTTCTCCATTTCTTTTACAGTGTTTGGTTTATTAAGATTTTCTATCTTCGATCCAATTCAATTTTGGTAAAGGATACTAGAATGTTATCCATTGTATCTAAGTGTTCAGATACATTTACAAAGAGTCAAACAAAGCAGTCTCTTGTGATTCTTTAATTTCCTCTATAACTTTTACTTTTCCTTTAAAAATTTTTTTAAAGATTTATTTATTTATTTGAGAAAGAGAGAGTGGGGGAGGAGCAAAGGGAGAGGAAGAGAGACAATCCTCAAGCAGACTCCCCCCCTGGCCTGGAAGCCTGATGCAGGGCTTGATCCCAGGACCCTGAGATCATGACCTGAGCTGAAACCAAGAGTCTAAGGCTTAACCACCTGAGCCACCCAGGCGTCCCTCCTTTAATTTTTTTTAATTTGTGTATTTTTGCATTCTCTTTTTTATTATTATTATTAAGATAACGCATTATCTCTCTCATCAGTTTTGTCAAAGAATCAGAACCTGGATATATTTAATTCATTTTGTAAACTTCTGCTTTGTAATTCATCATTTCTCCTCTTGTATTATTCATTCCTTCTTCTACTTTTCTTCCTTTATTTTGTTGTTATTTTTTTCAAACCAAGGTAGTTGCTTAATTCCTTTGTTTTAATTCTTTTTTGTTGATATTCATATTTAAGAAGAGAATTTTTCTCTGAACATCACTTAAATGATGATATGTGATATTTTTATTTCTTTAGATTTTCTAAACTTTCAGATTGGAAATAAAAAGAGGAAGAAATCCTGATTTTATGATGCCATTTTCAAAATTCCTTTTTTTAAAAATTGCATTTTACATTTCCTTTACATTATTTCCACCATTGGATCTGCTTTCTCTGAAAGTAAAAAGTCATTCTCTGAAGCTACCTGGGGCAGATACCAAGAAAGAAGAGGTCTAAAACTATCATACTGTTTCCTTTTCAATCATCTGATCACGGTAATTGGAATTGAGAGGTAAAACCCAGGTGGGCAGCAGCATGAAAATCTTTCTCCCTCTCTCTCTTTACTCCCTCCCCCTGCTCCTTCTCCCTTTCCCTCTGTCCCTCCTCCCCTTTTCTCTCTCTCTCTCCCCCCCCCCCCACCCCACACCTCTCTCTCTCCCTCTCTGCCCCAGAACCTAACTTGGCAATGAACTGGTTATGTTAGGACCTGTTTCTACTTAAACTTTGTCCGCTATACGGGGGTATCTGGTATATTCACTCTTTCCTTTTGTTATCTCTCTATTACTTAGTAGAGTCATAAAACTTCAGCCAGTGTCAATTATTCTAGAAAATCAATTCATACAGCCACTGATTCAATGAATATTTATTGAGTATTTACCACAGGCCTCTGCTAAGCGCCAGGGACCCAGTGATGAGCAGCAACAGGGCTTCTCCCTCACAAAGCTAACCATCCAGAGGGGCTACAGCAGGGGCTCTGGGATTTTTTATTTGCGCTGCATGATTATCTAGAGGGTGGGCTAGTGGTGATTATAAGGAGATGAGGCCCCCTACTGCCACCAGGGAAGCAACCCTTGGCACCAACTGCCCCATGCAATGCTGTGATTTTGATAGAGGGGGTGCAAGATGCTATGGGAGCAGATAGGAGGGGCATTTAACCTAACCTGTGACAGGAAGACTTCAGGAGGAAGTGACACGTAAGGATGATTAACAGTGAGCTGCCCAACATGATGGGAAAGGACAATGGAGGTCCAGAAGGCTCAGGGGAGGGAGGAACAGCATGGTGACTGAGGAAATGAAAGGTTGTGAGTGATACAACCATGGGAAGCAAGGCAGGGGCTTGCTAAGGTCCCCAACAAGTTTTATCTTAAGAGGAGCAGAAAGAGTACATTGGTCTGGTGGTCATTGGTAGGGAAGGAAGGAAGGGAGAAAGGGAGGAGGGAGGTAGGGAAGGATGAAAGAGAAGAAGGGGAGGGAGGAAAAAGGAGAGAATAAAGGAATGAAGGGAGGAAAGAAGGAAGGGAGAGGAAACAGACTCAAGGAGAATGAAGGGGAATGCCCCTTGAGTGATGAAACCATGCTTTATATTCAGAAAAAGGAGATAAAACAACACAAAGAGAAGACAGGAAAGGAGAAATAACACGTGCCAGATCATGACACGTCCCATTTATGGAGACATCCCAGCTGCTGGTGATGGAGAACATGCAACCTAAAGCACACACAGACCAGGCCAAGTTGGCCTGGCAGAGCCAGCTGGATTTTCCAGTAGAGCAGAAGTTGGAGGCAGGGCACCTGAGGTTGGAAGGTTTCTTCATCTCTTCCCTTCCTTTGTCTGACTCAGCTAAGGCTGAAAGTAGCGTCTGAGAAATTGGCTTGGCTGGAACTCATGTTTCCGACACGGTTGGTAGAGAAGGACCTGAGGCCACTGCCAAATTTAGAAAAAAAACTAATTGTGATCATCAAGGTTCTGGCCCAACCAGCAGGTCTCTGGGGATGGTCAGTGTTGTCAGTGAGCTGGTCTGGACTGTACACGTTGGCCGGGCCTTTTGGGAGGGTCAGATAATCACATAGTGGGCTAGCAGGTCACGCATCTGGCAGCAAAGAGCCAAGCTAGTCAAACTCTCAAGTGCCCCAGGATGTCAGTTCCCAATGATGAACTTGAACTCCAACCTGGGATGGAAGGGCAATGGGGAAGAGCAGTCAGGCTGGGAGGGGGTGTGAGGAATAGCCAAGGGTGGGCTGGGGTGCAGCAATGTTTCCAAAAGCGTGTGTACACTTGAGAGGAGCACCATGATTTTCAGGAAGCACGGATTAAAAAGTATAAAATAATCATGTGTATATTTTAATGCATGTTTAGGAAAATCAGCATATAAATTCCGTAACTTCATTGGTGTGGGATAAAGTTAGAATGCAGGTCAGTTTAAAGACAAATATTAAGTCCTAGTACAGATGTGACACAAACAAGGCAAGCCTCCTTAAGACGAAGCTCAAATGACTGAAATCTGGAAACTCAAGTTTAGGAGACAAGTCAGCAAGCATTTATTGAATGATCACTCTGCCCCAAGTGCTGTCCCAGGCAGTGGACATCAGTGATGAGAGGAAGGAGTAAATGTCCTTGCCTTCAAAAGCTGACATCTTGGTGGGGAGCCACAGGCATTAAATGTGGGAACAAGTAAGCGGACAGCAGGTGCCAGGGAATGCAGCAGAGGACAGAAGTGGGCTGGATGGAGGGGTTGCATCTCCAAGGCGTGGGGAGGCCTCCGACGAAGGGATGACTTCGCTGGAACTTAAGTGACGAGAAGACAGCCAGGTGACAACCTAGGCAAGAGTGTCTCAAGGGAGATGAAGAGCAAGTGCCAGGCCCTGAGGGGACATTGAGCGTGACACGAGCATGCCCAGAAGGAGAGCCAGCATGAAGGGAAGGTGGGGAGGAAGGGCTGTGGTAGAGGTGACATCAGAAGATGGGAGGAGGAGAAAAGGTGACAAGATTATGGCACTGAACTTTTTACTGTATTTCCCTTTCACTTAAATGTGAAGAGCTTGTATGGCTACCTGCCACCATGCTGGGTGGCACAGCGCCGGAGGGCAGGCCCAGGGCCCTCAGAGAATGGAAGGAGGTGGGTTTCAGGTGTCAGGTCTGGGCGTGTTTGTCACACACCTGTCGGAGTGTGGACAAGCAGGCGGTGGGGGCGGAGGGGGTGCCCAAAGGGAAGGGAGCCCAGGACCTCCAAGGGGCTGCATGGAGATGGCCATCTTAGTAAAAGGCTGGAGTCACCCTGACCACATGGGGACACTTGGGGGGAGTGTCTTCAGCGGCTACTCAAGGAATGCGGCAACCCCCCCACCCCAGTGGAGGACGGGGAGCACTCCTGTTTCTGCACTACCTTCAAGACAGGATCCAGGGCTGCTTTCTCCCCATGACTCCATCTACGCTGCTCCTGCCTGCAGTCCTGTGAGATCCTTGAAAACACTCAGCACTATGCCACAGTGTGACTCTTGTGGTGGGTGTGGACAGCAGGTGGGAATAGTGACTGGGGAGGCATCCAGGAATAAGCTGTTTCCTGATCTGGGTGCTAGCTTCACAGGTGTATTTTGTACATAAAAACTCATCGAGCAGTGTGTGGAAGATATGTGCACTTTCTGTATCTGAGTCACACCTCCAGAAAGGTGTCTTCTTTTAATTAGTGCTTGGGAATCAGCACTATGTTAATCACCATACATTACATCATTAGTTTTTGATGTAGTGTTCCATGATTCATTGTTTACATATAACACCCAGTGCTCCATGCAATAATGTGCCCTCCTTAATACCCATCAACGGGCTAACCCATCCCCCCGACATCCCTCCCCTCTAAAACCCTCAGTTTATTTTTCAGAGTCCATCATTTCTCATGGTTCGTCTCCCACTCCAATTTCCCCCCTTCATTCTTCCCCTCCCACTATCTTCTTTTTTTTTTTCTTAACATATATTGCATTACTTGTTTCAGAGGTACAGATCTGTGATTCAACAGTCTTGCACAATTCACAGCGCTCACCATAGCACAGACCCTCCCCAATGTCTATAACCCAGCCACCCCATCCCTCCCAACTGCCCCCCCACTCCAGCGACCCTCAGTTTGTTTCCTGAGATTAAGAATTCCTCATATCAGTGAGGTCATATGATACATGTCTTTCTCTGATTGACTTATTTCGCTCCGCATAACACCCTCCAGTTCCATCCACGTCATTGCAAATGGCAAGATCTCATTCCTTTTGATGGCTGCATAATATTCCATCATATATATATATATATATATATATATATATATATATATATATACCACATCTTCTTTATCCATTCATCTGTCGATGGACATCTTGGCTCTTTCCACAGTTTGGCTATTGTGGACATTGCTGCTATAAACATCGGGGTGCACGTACCCCTTTGGATCCCTACATTTGTATCTTTGGGGTAAATACCCAGTAGCACTAATAGGGTTTTAAAAAGATTGTTTTTTTCTTTTACTCTCCTTTACAAGGGAGTAAACTCCCATCAACATTTACTACATCTGTATCAAGGTAAACAGGGTTGAGCAGAAAGAGATCATAGGGAAGAGAAACAAAAATGTCCTCGTGTCCACATAAGATAAATAATATATTAGTCACTAGTAATCTACTAGTAATACATTATTCTACTAAATCCACCCAGTGGTTTGGTGTGATCAGTGTCACTGTCAACCCTGATTAAAAATGACAAAAGCCAGAACTGATCGCTGAAGCAACCCATCCAGGGTGCACAACCAGGTGGGATTCAAACTCAGGAGTGCCTGTGGCAACCCACAGGCTTCAGGACAAACACCATTGGCCAAGGCTGTTGTGGGCTGTCCCTACAGGTCAGGGGCCCATGTGTCACATACCCTAGTGGACCCCAAATGCACATAGTGCTCTGCCCTGCTCACCCTGTGCTGCATGCATCTCCTTATTGTCCTCTCCTCCTCCTATAGCACCTGTGTCCCTGGGTCCCTGGTGACCCCTTGCCACCAGCACAAGTACAGCCAAGGTCCCAGGTTCCACCAAAGCATCTGAAGAAAGAGTCAAGTGGCCTCTGATCATTCAGTCCAGACACGGGCCCTGACTGAGCAAAATTTGCCCCAGCCATGAGCAAAACCCACTGGAAGGAGGGAGGGACAGTGTAATTCATTTAAACCCTCCTGGCCTCAGTTTCCCCATGGAAAATGGAACAAGAATGGTTCTTGATTTGGTCTGGGCTCAAACCTGACTGTACACTTTCAGCTGTGGCCCAAGGGCCAGCCTGTCCTGCTCTGAGCCTCACACCCCTCACCAGGTTCTGAGCAGCAGGTAGGGAGATGCAAACCAAAGGGCACATGGAAGCTACAGGCAAAGAGCCATGGGGGAGGAATGGCTATTCTTCCAGAATCTTGTTTTATTTGACTCACATTGTCTCTCCCAGACACCACGACATTTTGGCAGCAGAGCTTAGTGGTTCAGGAGTGTGGCTGTGGAGCCAGACAGTTGTGTTGAATCTCGGCTCTGCTAATCACCAGCAGTGGGATCTAGGCAGGTAGCTCACCCTGCATGTTCCCCAACATCCTCACCTGTAAATGGGTCAGTAGTAGAACCATCTCAGTGGTCATGGTGAAGAATCAGTGAGTTAATACACATAAAGGCTACAAGGTGTCCCCAGTAATGATCCCCCTGCCCTCAGAAGGTGCCACAGTGTGACTCTTGTGGTGGGTGTGGACAGCAGGTGGGAATAGTGACTGGGGAGGCATCCAGGAATAAGCTGTTTCCTGATCTGGGTGCTAGCTTCACAGGTGTATTGTGTACATAAAAACTCATCGAGCAGTGTGTGGAAGATATGTGCACTTTCTGTATCTGAGTCACACCTCCAGAAAGGTGTCTTCTTTTAATTAGTGCTTGGGAATTAGCAAAATTCCTAGGAAAACTCCAGACTCTCTAAGTCTATGGAATTGCTGGGGTCTAAGCACAATGTCCAAGGGAGATACCAGGTACTGCTACCCAGGTAATGTCTCGGTTAGAGGTAGAATAAATTGAAAAGTGCACTAAGGTATATATGGGATATGAAGCTAGGACAGGGCTGGCAATAGGAAACAGGGAAGGGGATGGCATCCAGATCCCCAGGAGGGCGAAGGGACCTCTTAGGCTGGATGGCAGGGGTGGGGCTGCAGATTCTTCTCCCCCACCCTCAGGAATCCTTTGTGATTGCCCCATTGCTCTGTGATGCAGGCTCAGAACTCTCTGGAACACAGCACACATCTCAGGGCCCATTGCCTGAGGTAGCAGTGAGTTTCAGGCCTCAGATGATGGACGCCTATCTCCTTTCTGAGGAGACTGAGATGTGAGTGTGGTTGGGCTCTTCCCTCTTCACCCTCCCTCCTACAGGGAAGGATTGCTACTAGTCTTCAGAATAAAGGGAACATCAGCCAGGTAAGGGGAGCCATGGCTCAGCCCCAGCTGAAGCTTGACACTTCATTTTCCTATTCCTCCTCCCACTTTTCTAAATCAATTTGTTGCCTCAGAGACACACCTGGAACAGGAAACATTCGGAAAGAAAAGAATATCATCCCAGGGGCATCTGGGTGACTTAAGTGTCTGACTCTTGATTTTGGCTCAGGTCATGATCTCAGGGTCATGAGATGGAGCCCCACGTCGGGCTCCATGCTCAGCATGGAGTCTGCTTCTCTCCACCTCTGCCCCTCTCCCTGCTCTCTCTAAAATAAATAAATAAATTTTAATATACCCAAACACAGGGATTCAATGGTCACCAACTAGGTTATTAACGGAGTTCAGGATACCTGCGGAAGAATGTTTGTGTATCACTCCTTCCCCTCTGTGGCACTTCAAGATGAGCTTCTCCCCTGGGCCAAGCCCTACCTGGAGAGTGGCACTGAGCTTTGGAAAGCCTCTGATGGCAGGACAGAACCCTCAGCTTGTCCTTGACAGAGACCTCAGCTTCCTTGGGGAGCAGGATCCTAGCCCATGGAGTACTGAGTGTAGGCCTGAGACTTGGTGCTGTCTTCAGCTGAGGGCTACCAACCAAAATAACAATTGAGGATATGATAATTATTTAATTAATAAGTAAAACCATCCTCACTTGTGTTTTTCAGTGTCAGAAAAATAGAAATATTGTTATCTAAAAGTGAAAAACTTGGAAAGAACACAGCTCTGTTGACTCAGTGTAGAACGGCATATTATCCACACATTATGTCCACAAATTGCCCAGAAAAAGCAGTGAGACAGTCCCAGCCCCTCGCTCAAGTCTTTCAGTGCCAACACAGGGGTGCACAGGGACGATAATGGGCCAGCCTGGAGACTGGCCACAAGGACTGAGGTGGCATAGGATCGATTTCTCTTCAGAAAAAGTTGATTCGTCTCTTTCCTTCTCTCCTATACCCTATGATCTTCTCCAACCTAGATTAGGGCCTGTGGCATATCTTTTCCTTGGAGCCCAAAATGAGATAAAGTCCCTTGTTCTGAATGCAATTCAACATCTGAAGTGACATTTGTTGCAGAAGCAGCTGGAAGTTTGTGGACTTACCTTCAGTTTTCCAAAGATCTCAGAAAGCCTTAAGTCCTCGGGTTCATAATCATCTCCCACCTAGCCTGGGCCCCCAGACCTATGTAGCCGGACTCCATACTCCCCCTGCTTGTGTTCCTTCTCTCACTGTGTCTCTCTCTGTCAAAATAATAAATAAAATCTTTTAAAACTATAAAAATAAAAAAAAAATAAAGTTTCCAAGGGAAACCAGAAAACTGGAAAATGCCTGGAAGGCACACAGGGCAAAGAAGCTGGAACAGACCAAGCAGGGTCTTTCTGAGTCAGTTGTGAGTGGTCCTTGGACAGCTGCCTACTCTACATTGCCCCTCCTGGGAAGTTCCATAAGGCTGAGAAACCAGAAACTGAGCACATTTCATGGGTTAGGAACACACCTAAATACCTCTTAGAAGATTATCTTCCTCATTCAGGAGCTCAGTAGGTCTTAGATGGTCATATTTTATGGTTTTGTGGTGTGTGGCAGAGGCCAGATTCTCCTCTCAAGATCCTTGAATCCATTAAAGTATTTAAATTGAGAGATATCCAATCCTGGCCTCTCCCCCTATTTACTTTTCCCTCCTTGGACACCCATATTCCAGGGTGAGACTCCACAGCCAAGGTTACCAAGCAGTACAGGGAAACAAGATCATCACCCTTGAAAGTCCTTGCTCTGTCATAGCACCTCTGAGTGTGGAAGTCCAGAGGACCTTGAGATCCATCCTTCTGATAGTGACCATGGGCTCACGCAGGGCCCTCAGACTGGGGAAGATGGCAAATAGATCTTTCAGCCCCTCACACCTGCATCGTGGAAGCAATGTGGCACAGTGGGGCTGTGGATGTAGCCCAGAACCAACTTATAGGTGGAGTGACGGCAGGAAATGAGCCAAGGGATGAGGTGACCAAACCATCCCAGCTTGCCTAGAAGGGAAGTGTTCCCTGGGACACTGAACTTTCTGTGCTAAAACTAGGAAAGTCCTGGGCAAACCCAGATGAGCTGGTCATCCTACCAATAGATGAGGAGGGTTGTTTCCTGAGACTCCCGCCACAGAATAGCAATGCCCCTGAGGCAGAGAATAGAAGGAAGAGAAGGTCCTGAGGGAGGAGAAGGTCTGAATGGAAGAAGCTGACCAGAGAACAGAGCGTCTTCTCTAAGATGAGTTTCCATCTTAAGAAAAGGATGCTGGACATTAATTTAGGAATCCCCTAAGGGGTTGAAAGTTTCAGAGAAATAGTCAAGGTTGAAGGGTCCCCCACTCCTGAGCCAAACCAGGAGACCACCCCAGAGACAGTGAATTGGGAAACTCCCCAAAGTTAAATGGATCAGGATAGTCTAAGGTCTCCTGCAACCGAGGATTATCTTTAAAGAGCAGATTTCTGGTCCATTAAAGCTCAAAGAAAGAGCCAGTGTCACCCTCAGGACCATCCCATTGACAGGTCCTTTGCTTTAGCTTGGCTTCTAAGGGCTCACAGTTCTGTGCCCAAAGCATCATATATCTACAATGGACTCTTCAATTTTACCTGAAAAAATGTCCTATTTTAAAATACATTTTTTTCTTCAATTTTCTTTCTCCCTGAATATTTATTGACCTTGTCCATGTTTGCCAACTGAATAAGTGTCAGAGTGTGGATATATAGATATACAGATTTTTTTTTTTGCCTTTTATACGTTAGTTGTTGTATTAGTCATTGTCCAGTTAGGAAAATAGAAACGACACTCATTGTCTTAACAGAGAATTTGATATAGGTAATTGGGTAAACATGTTGGAAGCCTGGAAAAGTCAGAAGCAAGACAAAGGTAGCAATTGCCAACAGCACGTCCACCCCCAAGGCTGGGGAAACAAAGGGTGAGGAGGTCGCACAGACAGGACATAGACCACAGAACAGGTCTCATTGCCTGAGTGGTGTGGACATCTCAGGAGCTTGGAGAAGGGGCCTCCAAACACAGAGAAGAAACCCTTACCTGGATGCCAAGGGCACTTCAAAGGAGTGCAATGAGATTGTCTCAGGGAGGAAAGAATCTGGGAAAAGGAGCCAGCTGTGCTTTTTCTGAGGTGACATTGGGAGAAACAAGAGATGTTTCTTCTAACTTCCTTCGAGTGCTTCTGGCAGAACCTAACTGGGAGTCAGCAGAGCAATGCAGTTCACGGAATCCCAGCCCCAGATTCACCAGCAGAGTAGCACGGATTTGGAGCTCACACAGAGCACTGGTGAAGTTGAGACTCCCAGGGTTTATTAACCATTCATGTTTCTTTGAATTTCTCATTATATCCAACCTCTATTTTTCTTAAGTGTAACAATACATTGATTTGTATGAATTTTTTTTTTTTTTTGAGATTTTATTTATTCATTTGACACACAGAGAGAGAGCACAAGCAGGCAGAGCGGCAGGCAGAGGGAGACGGAGAAGCAGGCTCTCCGCTGAGCAGGGAGCCCTACGCGGGGCTCGATCCCAGAACCTTGGGATCATGACCTGAGCCGAAGGCAGTCGCTTAACCAACTGAGCCACCCAGGTGCCCTTGATTTGTATGAATCTTCTACACATTGTGATAATCCTTTGTTATATATATATATATATATATATATATATACACACACACACACATACCATATACATTTCAGAAATATATAGCTTAGTAAGATGTACTGTGCATATATACACATATATATGAAATATATATAGGACTATAGATACCTAAATGACAAAGAGGGAAGAAATAAGAGAGCATCTGGAATGCTAATGTTTTTGTCTGTTTTCCTCTAGATCAATATTTGTGGAGAGAATGTTCACTTAACCTTCTGCCTGATCGACCTCCAGTTACTGTTATGGGTTGGCTATAGGCTGCCATGGAAATCACAGGTATAGTGGTCCTTGGCCCCACTTTCCAGCCCCAAAGATCCCTGTGTGGTTGGGCCCTATGTTTCCAAATGTCCTCGCTACATGTTTACCTTCCCTCTCAAGCAGGGCTGCTTCACATGTCGTTTATACTCTCACCATGACCCCTCAAGGTAAGCACCTCCCTGTGGTCCAAGCTCCTTTCCCATGTCTACCCTTTCTCCTTTGTATTGGCCCCATCAATCTCTCTCTCTGTGTCTCTCTCTTTCTTTCTGGTGTGCACATGCACACACATACACACACACACACAGATAACATCCTCCATCAGCCAGGATCAGCCTTTCTATTCTTATAAGAAGCTAAAATTCCCTTTCTGTTGATCCCACAGTCTCAAGATTGCATATCTTTTCTGTGGCACACTAGTTCTCAACCCTAGCTTCATAGTTGAATAACCTGAGTAGCTTTCCAAAAAAATAGGGGTCCCAGGTCCCATGCCTTGTTAATTAACTGAGAAATTCTACACGTGCCTAGGTATGGGTACTTTTAAAAACTATCCAGGTGATCTCCTTGTGACACCAATAAGAAGGATGCAGGAACTCTCAGAGAAAGCATCCCTGTTTCACTCAGAAGTGTTCTTTCAGCACTTGCTCCTTAGAGGACCTCACCCTTCTGTGCATCCTCTTAAGTGGAGCTACAACCCACATTTTATTCTTTCCTTCTGGTTCTGTTCCTTACCTATGGACACAAAGCTACCCAGACATAGGTGGCAATAAGGCACAGGGCAAGGACAGTGCCAACCTCTCCATGTGCCATCCAAAGCTGCCCCTTTACCAACATCTCACAGGTGAAAAGTAAACTCTTCAGAAATCAGTAAAGACCTAAGTTAATGGAAGAATATACCATGTTCATGAATGGAAAAATTCAATATTGTTAAGATGTCAGTTTATCCCAAAGTGATCTGTAGATTCAGTGCACTCAACAAACTTCTGGCAGATTTTTCTTTGGAAGCGATACATTCCCTAAGGCTGTTATAACAAATCACCACAAATTGGTGGCTTAAAACAATAAAAATTTAATCTCTCACAGTTCTAGAGGCTCGAAGTCTGAAATCAGTATCACTGGACCAAAATCCAGGTGTTTGCAGGATCCTGCTCCCTTTAGAGGCTTAAGGGGAGAATCCGTTCATTGCTTCTCAGCTTCTGGTGGCTACCAGTGTTCCTTGGCTTATGGCCACACCACGCCAATCTGGAAGGCCACCATCTTGAAATCTCCCTGCTCCATCTTCATATCACCTTTTCTTTGTGCAGTCAAATCTGCCTCTCTCTTATATGGAAATATGTGAAAACATTTAGAACCTACGTGGATAATCCAGGATAACTTCCCCATCTCGGGATCCTTAACTTAATTTTTCCATATAAAGTAATAATCATTGTTGGATCCTAATCATAGAGATTAGGACATGGATATCTTTTGGAGGCAATTTTTCAGCCCACCACGGAAATTGATATGCTGATCCTAAACATATGTGGAAATGCAAAGAAGTTAAGAATAGCCAAAGCAATTTTGAAAAAGAGTGAACCTGGGAGATGCATAATAACAAATATCAAGCATTATTGTGAGGCTATGACAAGATATTAGATTAAAAGAAGGGAGTCTAGCAAAAGGCTCACACATATACGATCAAGTGATTCATTCAATTCAGTGGGAAAAGAATTACTTTCCAATAAATGTTGCTGGATAAATTGACTAACCACACAACCCCTAACTCACATTACACTAAAAAGTGTTTTAAGATGGTTCACAGACCCAAATATGAAAGCAAAAATGATCGATATTCTAGAGGAAACATAGCAATTTATCTTTTGATATGACATTTACAACCTTGGGTAAGCAAAGATTTCTTAAATGGGACACATGCAAAAGTAAAAAAGTGAAGGAGGCAGTCAAGAAGCGAGAAAAAGAATAACAACAAAAAAACAAAATCAGTAGTAGCCTTGATTTGAAAATACTAACACAGGGCACCTGAGTGGCTCAGTTGTTTACGTGTCTGCCTTTGGCTCAGGTCTTGATCCCAGGACCCGCATCAGGCTCCCTGCTCAGCGGGGAGCCTGCTTCTCCCTCTCACTCTGCCCCACCCCCAACTTGTGTTCTCTCTCTCTCCTGCTCTCTCTTGCTCTTGCTCTCGCTCTCTCAACTAAATGAATAAAATCTTTTTTAAAAATTAAAAAAAAATACTAACACCATTAATAAAAACCATTCACAAAGCAGACAGGAGGTTGATGCACGGCTGATGGAAATCCAGGTGCTCCACATCCTGGCCCTGGCCACACCTTCCTGCTCTGCTGGTGTCCTGCCCCTTGTCAGCAGGACTCCCAGAAGGCAGGTGAAGGTCATAGGAAACCCAGAGTAACCTGCCATGTCCAAGAGATATCTTCATGCATAGAGATGTGTGCAAATCTCAACCCTGCACAAGTGTTTATAGGGGAGACTTTCCGAACAAACCAAGTGGAGCCCAACCACTCCCAGTTGGGGTTTCTTCCCTGGGAAGACAAGGCTGGAGCTGATACTATAGAATAATTATATCTGAAATTAAAGAACTACAATGGGAAAAGCAGCAGAAGCAATAAGAAATTATAAAACGACGTTAGGATTTCTTGGAATAAAACTGATCAGGGGCACCTGGGTGGCTCAGTCTGTGAAGCATCTGACTTCAGTTCAGGTCATGATCTCAGAGTCCTGGGATTAAGCCCTGCAATGGGCTCCCCACTCAGCAGGGAGTCTGCCTGCCCCTCTCCCCACTCGATCTCTCTCTCTCTCAAGTAAATGAATGAAATCTTTTTTAAAAAACTGTTCAAGGAAACCAGAAATGTGTCCTATAGATGATGATAACCAGCAAGAGGGGTCTCAACCCCTGAGCAGGCCCCAGCACAGCCATGTTAAGGTCACCCATATGCTGGAACCTGGGTGAACTTGGAGAGGAACATACTAGATTTCCTCTAATAAAATGTATTCTTCATGAGGCACTTGTGGAAAACAACATTTCAGGGCTCTGGAATATTTTGCTTATATACTTCAAGGCAAAAGAGAGGAAGAAAGTCCCTACAGTTTGCCAAGAATCCTTTCATTCCCTCGGAGAATTTTATCTGGATCCTCCTCAAGGAAAGCAGGAGAGAAAAAAAGCACCAAATATGCAACTCTTCCTGCATGGGTCATAAGAGTCAAACTTGTGTCCACAAAAAGCCGAGGACTCCAAAAATTCTACCTCAGACAATTGAAGTAGCAAAATAACTAAAGAAAGAAAAATAAAGGCGTGAGGAGGGATACCCAGAAAAACAGAAGAAACAGACCACCCAGAACCCAGCCAAGATGAAGCTGCTAAGCAGACATGGTCTAGACTCCAAAATCTCCAACAAATGAAACAATACATAATCCACATATAAATAGGAGGGCACTTCTATTTTGAAAATAGTGAGTTTGGAGAAAATCATAGCACTGAAAATCCTGGAAATATAAGCACAGGTTTCCATGATGTCCCATTACAGTATGCCAGATATTTAGCCAAGTGTGAGTAAGAGGGAAAAAACCAGTGCACAATTTGCCCCCAAAGAACAAAATTAGGTCAAATTCTAAAGATTTAGCCATTTCTTTGTGACTTTTGTTGGAGACATTCTGTTGTTTTTGGGTTTCGTTTTGGAGGACAAATTAATATTTAATCAGATCTCTAAATGAATGTAATTACAGATGCTTAAAAAAAAAAAAAAAACAGGATCAAGGAACTCTGGGAGCAGGAGGGGAGGCCAGAGGGAAATAAACATCACCCATTCCCTGAAAGTCCAGGACCAGGGCTTATGCCTGAGCTTGGGGAAAGGTTGAGACCAAAGCATTGGTGTTCCAAGCCTGGACTTCCAAGCATGGTGTGCAAAGGTGATCCATAAGGGTGTAGGAAGGCAATGTTAGATCTTTCATTTCTGTTTATTTTTGTCCTCCATCCAAAAAAGGCAGAAATTAAGATTTTAAACTCTTTAATATGCAGGTTGACACTGGGGCCCTCCCTCAGAGTCCTGTGTCACAGGGGCTCTATGGCTCAATTTCTTCACCATGCAAAGAGGTCACCAGTAGAACCCCTCGATCATTTGCCCTGTCCTGCAATGTGCCCAGGTGAATGGATAGACAGAGTGTATTATGTAGTTCTAAATACTTGTAAAATAGGCAAATGACTTAAAACATCACTGCAAAGAAAGTTAGTGAAGAAAATTCTAAGTATGGAAATAAAAAGTGAACAAGAAAACATCCTGGTAGAAACTTTTCCTGAACTGTCCTAGGTGACAACCACAAGCTCTGTGTGGTCGTTGAGCACCTGAAATGTTGCTTAGTGTGAAGAGAAACTGAACTTTAGTTTTATTTAATTTTAATTAATTTAAATTTGTATTTTTTTAAAGACTTCATTTTATTTTTGACAGAGAGAGAGTGTGTACAAGCAGGGGGAGAGGCAGAGGGAGAGGGAGAAGCAGGCTCCCTGCTCAGCAGGGAGCCCTATGTGGGGCTCGATCCCAGGACCCTGAGATCATGACCTGAGCCGAAGGCAGATATTTAACCATCTGAGCCACCCAGGCGCCCCAATTTAAATTTGTATTTAAAATCTGGTACTCAATTCCATTACTGGAAAACTTTTAGTATACTTGCAATGACTTGAGTATGTGAGGCTGTTCCGGCAACTAGGAAGTTCTGAAATCAAAATACAGATCAAGAGCTTCCCAAGAGTTTTTAGCAGTGGAATTGAGATGTGCTGTTAATGTAATATATACACCGGGCTTCAAATATAAATAAATATATGAATGAATGAATGAATGAATGAATGAATGAACGAATGAATAAACGAATGAATTAATGAATATAAAGTATCTCATCAATAATCTTTAGATTGCATGTTGAAATGGTAATATGTTTAATACACAGGGGTTAAAAACATATATTACTAAAATTAATTTCACCTTTTTAAAAGTTTTCCAATGTGGCTACAAGACAATTTAAAATTCCACGAGTGACTCACATGAAGTTCTTATTGGACAGACTGTAGATGTTAAGATGATGCATCGTTTTCCCAAACCAGATTACCCGTCTTTGGTGGCCCTTGGGGGTCTTGGAAAATGTTCAACGCCGTCTACTTCCCTTGAAGTTCTTTGTTTCAGAGCAAGTTCACCAACTAAAAAAAAAAAGAGAAAAAAGAAAAACCCACATGGGCAGAAATACTGCTGGGGTCATTTACTCCGTGCCAGATGTGGGCCTGCCAAGGCCATCATTCAAATGGCAAAGCTCTTCAAACTTTAAAAGAAAACGTAATTACTCTCACCCCTCCCCTGCCCTCCCCACCTCGTGGAGCTATTATGAAGCTAAGTGAGAAGCCGTCTGTGAAAATGCTGTGACATCTGCCCAAGGCCTGATTAGAATAACAGTCAAGTAAGCACTTTTCCACATGTTCTGTAATCTTCACAGCACTTAGTGCGTAGACCCCCATTTAGTAGAAAACCATCTCTAGCCCGAGTCACGTAGCTAACACACAATGGAGCTGACACCTAGGTGACTACTCTGAACCGTCAGGGAGTTCATGAACACTGGTCAAGGGGACAAGGGATCTCACTATCTGGCAACAATTCTCAAATGAGAAACTGAGGCTGGAGGTCTCTCTGCCCCTCTGATCTGCAGGCTGCCCTTCCTGGTCCTTAGAGGGCAGCCGGTCTCTGTGGGAGCAACAGATTCCATGACAGCAGGGAAAAGGGAGGGAAACTTCCTGAATGGACTCAGTCTTTCCAGATCTCTTCTGGAACCAGGACCTCATCCTTGAGCGGGCTCTGCACACTCAGGTGTGCACCCAGGTGGCATCAGGATGGTCAATAGCTGCTCATTTGTCCAAAGCAACCGTTGACTCTCCAGGGCTGCTTGAACCTCTGGCCGTGAAGCTGCCCTCATTCCTACACCCACAGCCCTCCAGCTGCCTCCTGCAACCTCCAGCCCTGAATGCCTGGTTTTTCCCTTCTCAGTCATTACCCGAGGCGGGCCTGGCATGGGCGGGGGAGAAGGACAGCACTGGTGGTGGTACACAGGGCCCAGCCCGAGCCCCTGGATTCCAGGCCTGGACTTCTCTTTTGAAAGGTGGTAGTTTGACTTGGAATGAGATGCGCCTACACCTGCCAAGTTCAACACACAGTGGAGACAAACACAGCTCTATCCCTGAGAGGCCCCGGCTAAGGCAAGGCCCAGACAGGGCAGTTCATCCGGCGAACAGGGCGAGGGGGGGAGGCCCAGGCTCCAGAGCAGCTGGATGGAAGTGGGGAAAGCACAGTTGGAGGGCTGAGTGGCTGAAAAATGAGGAGGCAGTGGTTGACTTACCACTGCTGCCTCCCTCCTTTCTCCAGCTTGCTACTTTCCCTTTGGCCTTAAAATAACCCTCTAAGGTTTGATTTGAAGTCTTTTGTTGTTGTTTTAACGGGTCCTCCTCAGGGAGGGTTTCCAGCATTTCCGGGAGCTGGCGTGGCCTCAGAGCAAAGCAAGCTCTGCCACACCCGGTCCCTTCCTCACGGAGTCCCGGCCAGCACCCAGGGCTCCAGCTCAGCCAAGATCCTCCTCCCCTTCCCTGGCTGTCGCCCCTTCTCTGCCACCATTCCCAGGGGTGGAAGGGAGAGCTGGGGTGGCGGGGGGAGCACTCAGTTTAAAAGAGCTTCAGCCCAAACCAGAGACAGCCCTAGAATGCAGAAGAAAGCCCTGTTAGCTCTGAGTTGCTGGACCTGGGGAGAAAGGGAGGACAGAGCGGATCGCAAATATACCACTTCTGGATGGTTCCTACTGCCAAGTATGAATCAATTGCTCTGGAGTCCTTGACAGGCTATTTCAAGGTCTCCACATGAGCTGATGTGAGTTTTAGCTGCTGGTCTCTAACAGAGATGGATAAAAGACCCCAGGTAATTTTAGCCTACCTGGATACCAGAAAGGGTCTGTAGGGCCCATTTCTAGATTCAGCTGAAGCTGATCTGAAACGCTAAGTGGCTCTATATTTACAGTTGAACTTCAGTAATTATTACAGAATGACTAGTTAGACCAGTCCTGACACTTCTAATAGCAACTTAATGGTTGTTTATAAAACTCTCCCCAGGTATGGCTGCTTAGCATATCAAAAGGCTGGGAAAATACCCCCCAGATCACCTTGGGAAGAGAGACTGGCACAACTCTAATGGGTGACTTTGCTGGGCTTAACAAAGATCTCAGGAGGAGAGCGAATTCCAATGAAGGTGAAAGGCATACTTTAAATAAACCATAGATTTAAAAAATGCTAAAACATAGACAGAGGAGCCCCCCATACAATATTCAACAACTCTCTTCTAAGTAATTTTAAATCCTGGAACATACGTTCTGCCCTTGGACTCAGTATTATATAATTCCCACTGTGACGACAAGTAAACTCTCTTATGTACATAGTATTTATGAGATTATAAACACAGAGCCCTGTGTACTGTAACCTCTGGGCAAGTAAAGTGATTTTAATCCCTAATATTCACCAAGCTTGATTCTCACCTTTGCTGTCTTTAGAATGTAAACAGTTGAACAGAGAAAGAGGGGATCCCACTGGGCTACCAATAATATCTGCGTTGAGATTTTACTGCATGTCAAGTGCTTTAAGGACATATTCATCTAATCCTTAGAATAGCTCTTGGGTTTTTCCCCCATTTTACAGATGAGGCACTAAGGATCCAAAAGGCTTATGTAACATGCCAAGGTTATACGGAGCTTATAAGTGCCCAAAGCCAGGATTTAACCAATGGGCATCAAACTCCAGATCCCGTGGCTTGATCACTATGCCACGCTTCCCTAATTTGATAGTAAACTAATTTGTTGACTAGTGGTTTGAAGTTTTAGCTATCTAATTTAGTTTTCTGATTTGAAGGGAGCAGAAACTGTTGGGGCACCACAGTATCCCCCCTCAGATGTTTTTACCGTTTCTAAGTTCCCCTCCCCCAGCTGCAGTGAACCTTTGCCTTTGTATTCATTTGCCACAAATTTGCAACACGTTTTGCAACAAAGTCCCACAAATTTGGTGGTTTAAAACAGCGTACATTTATCATCCTAACAGTTCTGGAAGTCAAAAGTCCAAAATAGGTCTCGTGGGGCTAAAAGCAAGGTGCCACAGGGCTCTATTCATTCTGGAGGCTCTAGGGAAGAATCCATTTCTTATCCTTTCTGGTTTCTAGAGGCTTCCTGCATCCATGGCTGCTTAGCATATCAAAAGGCTGGGAAAATACCCCCCAGATCCCCCCAGATTTACATGTGGCTCCCTCCACATGTAAAGCCATCAATGGCATCCTCCTGAGCTCTGCATCCACCATCACATCTCTGACTCTCCTGCCTCCCTCTTTCAATGATAAGGATCCTTGTGATGACATTGGGCCCCCTGGATAATCCAGGCTAATCTCTCCATCTCAAGATCCTTACTTTAATCACATCTGCGAAGTCCCTTTTGTCACCTAAGATAAGGTATTCACAGGTTCTGGGGATTAGGATATGGACATCTTTGGGGGTCATTATTCTGCCCACCACAGCTTCTAATGGATGCAACTGTTTCTTTTCCAAGGACTTCCCTTGAGCTACTGGAACCACTTTGCCCCAAAGCATAGAGAGCTAGAAGTTCCTGTTAGTGTTGCCAACAACACATGTTGGCTGGAACAGGAGGCTTTTACTGCTAAAACGAAGATAATCCTGGACCAACTAGGATGGTTGGTTGCCCTACCCCAGAGCCAATGACTGACTGTGCTGGATTATGAAAATCCAACTCCCTTGCTTCAAGGATGGACAAATTCTGAAGGATAATTTACACTCCAGAGTTCCTCTAGAGGATCAGGCTTAGGCTTCCAACTCTGCCTAAAATTACATCCTTGTCAGGCTTCTCTCCCTTCCCTGTCCTTCTTCCCCATTCCCTTAGTAAATTCTACTGGAAGCAGTTCCTTAGCAAACCATCTACACACCAATCTTCATCTCAAGACCTACCATTGTGGTGACCAACCTAAAAGCATTCAATTTATTTAAAATTTTCAGGTATTTATATTGGATTGTGGTGACGGTCTTTTAAAATATCTCTTATTACCATAACTTAGAGGTCTGTTGGTTGAAATACTAAATTTAAAAATTCCTCACCTCAGATAGATCATAACTTTTACTTCAGGAAACAAAAAGGGAAGGGTGGGAGAAGCATAGCAGAAAAGATAAGCTAATAACAAGAGAAGCAGTTTATTGGAGGTGAGCTTATAAAATCTGGCATTGAGTGGAAGAATGAGATAAAATAATTAAAAAGAAAGAATTCCAAGTGGGAGGAGCAAGATGGCAGAGGAATAGGAGACCTAAATTTCATCTGGTCTCAGGAATTCAGCTGGATAGGGATCAAACCATTCTGAACACCTACAAACTCAACAGGAGATCGAAGAAGAGAATAGCAGCAACTCTCTGAACAGAAGAGCGACCACTTTCTGGAAGGTAGGATGTGCAGAGAAGTGAATCCGAGGTGATATTCGTGAGGACAGACGGCAGGGGAGGGGGCCTCTGTCGGCCGCTATCGGCAAGTGATAGAGCCGTGGAGCACAAAATCGGAACTTTTAGAAGTCGGCTCCACTGAGGGACATCGCTCTAGTGGCTAAGTGGGGGGTGGAACCCTCGCTGGGACAGTGCGGTCTCAGGACCCTCGGGGTCACAGAAAGACTGGGGGTGCCTGAGTGCGGCAGGGCTCCCAGGGAACGGAGCAGGGAAGCTGGCTGCAGAGACAGAGCCGAGGTGCGGGCTCTCAGCTTGGGGTTGCCATAAACCATGATCCGTGGCACAGTCAGGCCACTGCTCCTCCAGCAGGGACCCAATAAGCAGCAGATCCAGGGAGACTCCCCTTCCTCCCCCAGGAGGAGTGGCGTGAGAGCGCACCACAGGGATCTGCTGGGTTTGGAGACTCCACACCGAGTCGGGTGCCAAAGATAGAAACCCTCGGTCACAGGCCGGGTGAGCACGGAGTGCGGCTGGAGACCGGGGAGATGGGAGTGATTGACTGCTTTTCTCTGGGGGCGCACTGAGGAGTGGGGCCCTGAGTTCTCGGCTCCTCCAGGGCGGAGATTGGGAGGCCGCCATTTTCACTCTTGTCCTCCAAAGCTGTACGGAAAGCTTGCAGGGAACAAAAGCTCCGGAGATCAAACCTGAGCAGATTACTTAGCCCGGACCGGGCAAGGGCGGAGCAATTCCACCTCCAGCAAAGACATTTGGGAACCACAGCAACAGGCCCCTCCCCCAGAAGATCAGCAAGAACCGCCAGCCAAGACCAAGTTTCCCGATCAATGAGAATGGAAGAACTCCAGTGCTAAGAGAATACTGCACATAGAATTCATGGCTTTTTTCCCCCTGATTCTTTAGTCTTTTAAAGTTAATTTTTTTAATTTTCTTTTTCTATTTTTTTATTTTTATTTTTCCCTTTTTCAACCAACTTCTTACCAATTCCTCTTTTTTTAATCTTTTTTAATTTTCATTTTTAGAGTCATAGTCTATCCCTTCATTGTAGTTAACCTTATTTTTTGTATATATATATAAGTTGTTCTCGCTTTAAAATTTTGGGATACAGTTTCTTCTAACAGACCAAAATGTACCCTAAATCTCTAGTGTATGGCTTTGTTCTAGTCTCCTGCCTGATCACATTCTCTCCCTTTTTTTTCTTAATTTCTCTTCTTTCTTTTTTTAACCAACTTCTTATCTTATCAATTCCTTTTATAAAATCTTTTATAATTTTCATCTTTACAGTCAAATTCCATCCCTTCATCGTATTTACCCTTATTTTTGTGCATATATACGTTTTTCTTTCTTTAAAATTTTTGGAGGCAGTTTCTTCTAACAGACCAAAATACGCCCAAAATCTAGTGTGTACCACTGATCTATTCACCAGCCTGATCATATTTGATCATATTCTTTTTTTTTTCTTTTTCTTTTTCTTTTTTCTTTCTTTCCCTTTCTTTTCCCGCAGTTTCAGGTCTCTTCTGATTTGTTTAGTGTATATTTTTCTGGGGTCGTTGTTACCCTGTTAGCATTTTGTTCTCTCATTCATCTATTCTCCTCTGGACAAAATGACAAGATGGAAAAATCACCTCAAAAAAAAAGAACAAGAGGCAGTACCGACTGCCAGGGACTAATCAATACGGACATTAGTAAGATGTCGGAACTAGAGTTCAGAATGACGATTATAAAGATACTAGCTGGGCTTGAAAAAAGCATGGAAGATACTAAAGAACCCCTTTCTAGAGAAATTAAAAGAACTAAAATCTAACCAAGTTGAAATCAAAAAGGCTATTAATGAGGTGCAATCAAAAATGGAGGCTCTACAGAGAAAGACATGTATCATATGACCTCACTGATATGAGGAATTCTTAATCTCAGGAAACAAACTGAGGGTTGCTGGAGTGGGGGGTGCGGTGGGAGGGATGGGGTGACTGGGTGATGGACACTGGGGAGGGTATGTGCTCTGGTAAGCGCTGCAAATTGTGCAAGACTGTTGAATCTCAGATCTGTACCTCTGAAACAAATAATGCAATATATGTTAAGAAAGAAAAAAAGAAGAAGAAGAATATAGCAGGAGGGGAAGAATGAAGGGGGGGAAATCGGAGGGGGAGAAGAACCATGAGAGACGATGGACTCTGAAAAACAAACTGAGGGTTCTAGAGGGGAGGGGGGTGGGAGGATGGGTTAGCCTGGTGATGGGCATTGAGGAGGGCACGTTCTGCATGGAGCACTGGGTGTTATGCACAAACAATGAATCATGGAACACTATATCTAAAACTAATGATGTAATGTATGGGGATTAACATAACAATAAAAAATTAAATAAATAAATAAAATGGAGGCTCTAACTGCTAGGATAAATGAGGCAGAAGAAAGAATCAGTGAGATAGAAGACCAAATGATGGAAAATAAGGAAGCTGAGAAAAAGAGACATAAACAACTACTGGATCATGAGGGCAGAATTCGAAAGATAAGCGATACCATAAGACGAAACAATATTGGAATAATTGGGATCCCAGAAGAAGAAGAAAGAGAGAGAGGGGCAGAAGGTATAATGGAGCAAATTATAGCAGAGAACTTCCCTAATTTGGGGAAGGAAACAGGCATCAAAATCCAGGAAGCACAGAGAACCCCTCTCAAAATCAATAAAAATAGGTCAACACCCCGACATCTAATAGTAAAACTTACGAGTCTCAGAGACAAAGAGAAAATCCTGAAAGCAGCTCGGGAGAAGAGATATGTAACCTACAATGGTAGAAACATGAGATTGGCAACAGAGCTATCCACAGAGACCTGGCAGGCCAGAAAGGACTGGCAGGATATATTCAGAGCACTAAACGAGAAAAATATGCAGCCAAAAATACTATATCCAGCTAGGCTGTCATTGAAAATAGAAGGAGAGATAAAAAGCTTCCAGGACAAACAAAAACTAAAGGAATTTGCAAACACGAAACCAGCCCTACCAGAAATATTGAAAGGGGTCTTCTAAGCAAAGAGAGAGCCTAAAAGTAACATGGACCAGAAAGGAACACAGACAATATACAGTAACAGTCACCTTACAGGCAGTACAATGGCACTAAATTCATATCTTTCAATAGTTACCCTGAATGTAAATGGGCTAAATGCCCCAATCAAAAGACACAGGCTATCAGATTGGATAAAAAAAAAAAAGACCCATTGATATGCTGTCTGCAAGAGACTCATTGTAGACCCAAAGACACCTCCAGATTGAAAGTGAGGGGGTGGAAAACCATTTACCATGCTAATGGACACCAAAAGAAGGCTGGGGTGGCAATCTTTATATCAGACAAATTAGATTTTAAACCAAAGACTATAGTAAGAGACGAGGAAGGACACTATATCCTACTTAAAGGGTCTATCCAACAACAAGATCTAACAATTGTAAATATCTATGCCCCTAACATGGGAGCAGCCAATTATATAAGCCACTTAATAACAAAAGCAAAGAAACACATTGACAACAATACAATAATAGTAGGGGACTTGAACACCCACCTCACTGAAATGGACAGATCATCTAAGCAGAAGATCAGCAAGGAAATAAAGACTTTAAATGACACACTGGATGAAATGGACTTCACAGATATATTCAGAACATTCCATCCCAAAGCAACAGAATACACGTTCTTCTCTAGTGCCCGTGGAACATTCTCCAGAATAGATCACATCCTAGGTCACAAATCAGGTCTCAACTGGTACCAAAAGATTGGGATCATTCCCTGCATATTTTCGGACCACAATGCTTTGAAACTAGAACTCAATCACAAGAGGAAAGTCAGAAAGAACTCAAATACATGGAGGCTAAAGAGTATCCTACTAAAGAATGAATGGGTCAACCAGGAAATTAAAGAAGAATTTAAAAAATTCATGGAAACAAATGAAAATGAAAACACAACTGTTCAAAATCTTTGAGATATAGCAAAGGCAGTCCTAAGAGGAAAGTATATAGCAATACAAGCCTTTCTCAAGAAACAAGAAAGGTCTCAAATACACAACCTAACCCTACACTTAAAGGAAGCCTAAACCCAGCAGGAGAAGAGAAATAATAAAGATCAGAGCAGAAATCAATGAAATAGAAACCAAAAGAACAGTATAACAGATCAACGAAACTAGGAGCTAGTTCTTTGAAAGAATTAACGAGATTGATATACCCCTGGCCAGACTTATCAAAAGAAAAGAGAAATGACCCAAATAAATAAAATCATGAATGAAAGAGGAGAGATCACAACCAACACCAAAGAAATACAAACAATAAGAACATATTATGAGCAACTATATGCCAGCAAATTAGATAATCTGGAAGAAATGGATGCATTCCTAGAGATGTATCAACTACCAAAACTGAACCAGGAAGAAAGAGAAAACCTGAATAGACCTATAATCACTAAGGAAATTGAAGCAGTCATCAAAAATCTTCCAAGAAACAAGAGCCCAGGGCCAGATGGCTTCCCAGGGGAACTCTACCAAACATTTAAAGAAGAATTAATACCTATTCTTCTGAAACTGTTCCAAAAAATAGAAATAGAAGGAAAACTTCCAAACTCATTTTATGAGACCATTACCTTGATCCCAAAACCAAAGACCCCATCAAAAAGAAGAATTACAGAACAACATCCCTGATGAACATGGATGCAAAAATTCTCACCAAAATACTAGCCAATAGGATCCAACAGTACATTAAAAGGGTTATTCACCACGACCAAGTGGGATTTATTCCTGGGCTGCAAGGTTGGTTCAACATCCACAAATCAATCAATGTGATACAATACATTAATAAAAGAAAGAACAAGAACCATATGATCCTCTCAATAGATGCAGAAAAGGCATTTGACAAAGTACAGCATCCTTTCTTGTTCAAAACTCTTCAGAGTACAGGGATAGAGGGTACATACTTCAATATCATAAAAGCCATCTATGAAAAGCCCACAGCAAATATCATTCTCAATGGGGAAAAACTGAGAGCTTTCCCCCTAAGGTCAGGAATGCGGCAGGGATGTCCACTATCACCACTGCTATTCAACATAGTATTAGAAACCCTAGCCTCAGCAATCAGACAACAAAAAGAAATAAAAGGCATCCGAATCAGCAAAGAAGTAGTCAAACTCTCACTCTTTGCAGATGATATGATACTTTATGTGGAAAACCCAAAAGACTCCACCCCAAAACTGCTAGAACTCATACAGGAATTCAGTCAAGTGGCAGGATATAAAATCAATGCACAGAAATCAGTGGCATTCCTATACACCAACAACAAGACAGAAGAAAGAGAAATTAAGGAGTCGATCCCATTTACAATTGCACCCAAAACCATAAGATACCTAGGAATAAATCTAACCAAAGAGGCAAAGAATCTGTACTCAGAAAACTATAAAATACTCCTGAAAGAAATTGAGGAAGGCACAAAGAAATGGAAAAACGTTCCATGCTCATGGATTGGAAGAACAAATATTGTGAAGACGTCAATTCTACCTAGAGCAATCTACACATTTAGTGCAATCCCTATCAAAATACCATCAACTTTTTTCAAAGAAATGGAACAAATAATCCTAAAATTTGCATGGAAACAGAAAAGACCCCGAATAGCCAGAGGAATGTTGAAAAAGAAAAGCAAAGCTGGCAGCATCACAATTCCGGACTTCCAGCTCTATTACAAAGCTGTCATCATCAAGACAGTATGGTACTGGCACAAACACAGACACATAGATCAATGGAACAGAATAGAGAGCCCAGAAATGGACCCTCAACTCTATGGTCAACTCAGCTTCGACAAAGCAGGAAAGAATGTCCAATGGAAAAAAGACAGTCTCTTCAACAAATGGTGTTGCCAAATTGGACAGCCACATGCAGAAGACTGAAACTGGACCATTTCCTTATACCACACACAAAAATAGACTCAAAATGGTTGAAAAACCTAAATGTGAGAGAGGAGTCCATCAACATCCTAAAGGAGAACACAGGCAGCAATCTCTTCGACCTCAGCCGCAGCAACTTCTTCCTAGAAACATCGCCAAAGGCAAGGGAAGCAAGGGCAAAAATGAACTATTGGGACTTCATCAAGATAAAAAGCTTTTGCACAGCAAGGGAAACAGTCAACAAAACATGACATATCAGATAAAGGGCTAGTATCCAAAATCTATAAAGAACTTATCAAACTCAACACCCAAAGAACAAATGATCCAATTAAGAAATGGGCAGAAGACATGAACAGACATTTTTCCAAAGAAGACATCCAAATGGCCAACAGACACATGAAAAAGTGCTCAACATCACTCGGCATCAGGGAAATCCAAATCAAAACCTCAATGAGATACTACCACCTCACACCAGTCAGAATGGCTAAAATTAACAAGTCAGGAAACAACAGATGTTGGTGGAGATGTGGAGAAAGGGGAACCCTCCTACACTATTGGTGGGAATGCAAGCTGGTGCAGCCACTCTGGAAAACAGTATGGAGGTTCCTCAAAAAGTTGAAAATAGAGCTACCATATCACCCAGCAATTGCACTACTGGGTATTTACCCCAAAGATACAAATGTAGTGATCTGAAGGGGTATGTGCACCCCGATGTTTATAGCAGCAATGTCCACAATAGCCAAACTATGGAAAGAGCCAAGATGTCCATCGACAGATGAATGGATAAAGAAGATGTGATATATATATACAATGGAATATTATGCAGCCATCAAAAGGAATGAAATCATGCCGTTTGCAATGACGTAGATGGAACTGGAGGGTATTATGCTGAGTGAAATAAGTCAATCAGAGAAAGACATGCATCATATGATCTCACTGATATAAGGAATTCTTAATCTCAGGAAACAAATTGAGGTTTGCTGGAGTGGTGGGGCGTGGGGAGGGATGGGGTGGCTTGGTGATAGACACTGGGGAGGGTATGTGCTATGGTGAGCACTGTGAATTGTGTAAGACTGTGGAATAGCAGACTTGTACCTCTGAAACAAATAATACATTATATGTTAAGAAAAAAGAAGAAGATAGTAGGAAGGGAAAAATGAAAGGGGAGAAATCGGAGGGGGAGACGAACCATGAGAGACTATGGACTCTGAGAAACAAACTGAGGGTTCTAGAGGGGCAGGGCATGGGGGGATGGGTTATCCTGGTGATGGGTATTAAAGAGGGCATGTATTGAATGGAGCACTGGGTGTTATACGGAAACAATGAATCATGGAACACTACATCAAAAACTAATGATGTAATGTATGGTGATTAACATAACATAATAAAATAAAATTAAATATATATATATATATTTTAATGCATGCAGGAAGCTTAAAAAGTTATATCTCATGCCTTTTCCTACAAAGGTACTGCTGATGTGCTTCAGAAAAAAATAAGAAAATGAAGAGGAAGGAAAACCTGGAGCCAAAGAAAGAACCCAAAGGAGGGATGATAGCAACCTCACAGGTTTAAAGAGTGACCATTTCAGGAGAAGCAGACTGGTGGAACAGTGTTTGGGGCTTTTTTAAATATACTTTTAACTATCTAAAAAATCATGTTAATACAGATAGATCTGATAAAGCATTTGAGAAAAAATTTAACGATAGGTACATAGGTTAACAATTGAATTAATGATTGGAGACAATTATTAACACCAGGAAAAGAATTAAAAAGGAAATATAATTAAAGTGCTTTCCTATACTCTGCAATAAACAGTATTTGCACAAAGCTAACAATGAACAATGCAAACTGACAACTGAGTAAACCAAAAGTTTTATAAACAAATAGATGAACAGATGTAGTTGGTGTTACAGGTTGAATGGTATCCAAAATTCATATGTCAAAGTCCTAACCCCCTTCTGAATGTGACTGTATTTGGAGATAGAATTTTTAAAGAGGTAATAAATGTTAAATGAAGTCATTAAGGTGAGCCCTAATCCAATATGACTAGTGTTCTTATAGGAAAAAGAAATTAAGACACAGATATGTACAAAGGGAAGACCATGTGAAGACACCAGAAGAAAATGGCCATCTATAAGCCAAGAAGAGAGGCTTCAGGAGAAACCAACCCTCTTGCTACCTTGATCTTGGACTTCCAGCCTCCAGAACTGTGAGGAAATAAATTTCTGTTGTTGAAACTGCCCAGTTTGTAGTACTTTGTTATGGCAGCCCTAGCGGACTAAGACAGTTGGGAAACATGTCAGTCAAATCTTCATAAATTATAATAGGAAGTCAATGTGCAAAAATATCCAAAATTGACAAATCAAGAAATTTAAAATTTGAATACAAATATAATTTTTTAAAAGCATTTGTTAGTATGAACCTCCCTCCACTTGGCTTCAAGCTACCAGGACGCAGCCCCCCACACACACACCGTTAATCTTCTCCTCAGCTCTTCTACTGAAGAATTTGGCTTTCAGGATGACAGGCTGTTTTGGGAGCTTTCCTTTTCCCAAAACTTTGTAGTAGCCCAATTGCACCACATCAATGATAAGAGCAACTCCAGTCCTATTTTTGGCAGCATTTACCCGCATCTGCTCACTGACCAATGTCCACAGTTTATCAAGGTTGACAACTGGGCAGAAGCTCTGGTTCCCTTTAAGTGGTAATGCCTCCTACCAACTTTTCCAAAGTAACCTGGGTGATATTGATCAAAGTTGATCCTGTGGTGAAGCATGCCACCAGCATGACCCTGGTGTCCTGAGTGCTTTTGGTGCTTGCCCATGAGGCTGTGGACCACATGGCCCTGAAGTTTCCAGGTCTTCCTCAGTCTGGATGGCATGTCAGCAGCCCAGATGAAAGAGCTAATTTTTAAAAGCTAAAGGAATTTAAAGAGTTGTCTCTGAAGAATGAGATGGGGCTCCCCACTCCACCTTGAATCTTTAAAGCCAGATGTATTTCAGAATTCAGATATTTTCTGATTTTTAAAAGATAATATGCACATACTGTATTATAAGTACACAATTATGTGCTCATAATTATGAGCAGCACCCCATAATTAACACAATATTCTTTTTGAGAGAGAGAGAGAGAGCACAAGTGAGGGGGAGGGACAGAAGGAGAGGGAGAGAGAAAGAGAGAATCCCAAGCAGGCTCAGTGCCCAGCACAGAGCCGGACCCTGAGATCAGCCAAAATCAAGAGTCAGACTCTTAACCAACTGAACAACCCAGGCGCTCCAACACAATATTTTTGCAAAAGGACTTTTAACTTTGGGTCAGGTTTTGCCACCAGAATGAGTTTTGGTGCTAAGGTACCCCCCAAAAATCAGTTTTCAAAGCTTTTTTTTTTAATTAAAAAATGCATACCAGTGACTGCGTTTGATATTTTTAACTATATACAGTACTTTGATAAAAATCAAAATCATTTTTAAAAGGTGACGCTGGCAGAAGTGTGGAAGGAGATTTGGGGGAGTGGGAGTATGCCAGGGGCAAGACTAGAGTCAGAGGCTAATGAACAAGCCAACATGACAATGAAGATCAGATTGAAGGATGGGAAGTAAGGCAGCAAAGATGGGTAAAAAAAAAGAGAAAGAATGATGGATTTGAGAGATCTTGTGAACAAATCAAATGGGATTGGTAAAAGAGAAGGCACAATCATGGATAAAACTCAGACTCTTGATTTGGGAAGTTGCATGAAGGTGCCATGAATTGAATGGGGAAGGCAGAAGGAAAGAACATTTGGAGGACAAGGAGACAGGTGAAGTTTTCATTAGGAGATATTTCGGTGAGATTTTCATTAGGGGATATTTCGGATGTATTGGAAGGCATCGGGGCAAATATATATTTGACATATCCAACGACAGAGTTCCTAGGGGGTGGGGGGCAGGAGGGGCAAAGTAGGGACAGGATTTAAGCACCCAGCCCTCCTTCCTGCTTTGCTTTCTTTTCTCAATGAAGTCTTGTTGTGGGGGAGAAAATGACAATCCCTGAAGTCAGTCCACTAAGTTCCCATGCCCCAAACCCAGGAGGCAGTTCACAGGGCCATAGACACCCTGAGGGTCCTCTCATAAGAAAAGGAAATTGCTCCTCAGAAAAGCCATTAATGGCTGAAGTGATAATTGAAAACTCCCTTTGATAAGAGAAGCTGAAAATAATTCATCTTCTCCTATCTCTCCAGATCAAAATTAGGGAAACAGTCAGAAAGAGAAACTACTTCTCAAAAAAGTGCCAGTTTTAAATTGTTTCGGGGATTTCAAAATCAAACTTCATATGCTATTTAGGACATATCAGAGAATAAGAAAAGAAAGAAAACATCTCCATTCTTTTATTTATTTATTTATTTATTTTTTTTTTTAAAGATTTTATTTAGTTATTTATTTGACAGAGAGAGAGAGACAGCGAGAGAGGGAACACAAGCAGGGGGAGTGGGAGAGGGAGAAGTAGGCTTCCCGCCGAGCAGGGAGCCCGATGTGGGGCTCGATCCCAGGACCCTGGGATCATGACCTGAGCTGAAGGCAGCCGCTTAACGACTGAGCCACCCAGGCGCCCCAAACATCTCCATTCTTTTAAAGACACTGACATAGAGCTGATATCAAATCTTGCCCATGATAATTGTTTTTAAAAACCACTCCAATATATGTAAGTATACATTAAAAGTCTAAATATAATAGCAATGGAATCTAATGGTATTTTAAAATTAATTCAAGTGGAATTTATTCCAGGAAGGTAGGCACAGTTAAAAATTAGGAAATCTGGGGTGCCTGGGTGGCTCAGGCAGTTAAGTGTCTGCCTCCGGCTCAGGTCATGATCCCAGGGTCCTGGGATCGAACCCGCATTGGGTTCCCCGATCAGCTGGGAGCCTGCTTCTCCCTCTGCCTCTCCCCCCCACCCAGCTTGTGCTTTCTCTCTCGCTCATTCTCTCTCTCTCTCTCTCAAATAAATAAGTAAATAAAATCTTTTAAAAAATTAAGAAATCTAAGTAGTATATTTCTTCAATATATTTGATCCATAATGGATCAAAGGGAGAAATCATGTGATAATGAGAGATTTCCAAGAAGCATAAGACCATGGTTCTTTTAGAAATTCAATAAAATTAATAATATATACAATCACAAAACTAACAGCTTAACGGTGAAACATAAATATTCCAATTAAAGTCCTAAACAGTATTCAGTTCACCTTCTGAGCTTCACAGAGGTTAGGAGTACTGACTCTCCATGCAGTTGAAAATCTGTATGTAACTTTGACTCCCCAAAAATATAACTACTAATAGCCTAATGGCCTACCCATAACAAACAGTTGATTAATAGTTATTTTGTATGTTATATGTATTATATACTATATTCTTCAAGTAGGCTAGAAAAAGGAAATGTTATTAAGAAAGTCATAAGTAACAGAGAATACATGTACAGGACCATACTATATGTTTTGAAAAAAATCTGTGTGTAAGTGGACCTGTGCAGTTCAAACCCATGTTGTTCAAGGGCCAACTGTAAGCATGTTAAACAATAAAATAACTAAAAAGTAAAATAAGTACATTAATATTCTAAACAAGAGGGCAAGTTTCCCATATTTGCAGATCTTGTCATTACATTCCTCAAAAACCCAAGAAAATCAATTGGAAAACTATCAGAGATAATCAATAAATTCAATAAAGTGATCAGTTACAAAATAAATGCAGAAAATCAGTAGGTTTCTTATACACCAAGAATAAAAATCTAATTCACTTAGAAAAGTCAATACAAAAACAGATCCCACTCTCTTTTCAAGCACGTCAACCTTGAGTAAGACCTACCTATAGCAGTTGAAGATCCAGAAAATGACTTCCTTATACTCACCATACTCTAATACTGCCTGGAAACTCCTCATGTATCCCCACTGATATTCATCCCCCACTTTGAAGACCAGGTCCCTAACAGGGAAGGCTAGAACCAGTAGATAAAGAGTAACAAAATAATTAAAACTCTAAACACACACACAAACGATCCCACTCACATTAATATAAGATCCATCTGAATAAATCCAACAAACATGGACACGACCTATAAGATTAAAACTATAAAATTGTACTTAATGATCTAAAATAACATAGGAACATATGGAGAGGAATGCCATGTTCTTGGATAGAAAGATTAAAAATGTAAAGTTGTCACTTCTCCCTAAATCTATAAGCTGAGCCACTGTCGATCAAAATTTCTAGATAAATTTTCAAGTTTGAAAACAAATGTGTAAGAAGAGTCAAATTAGTCAAAAAAGAAGAATATTAAGGGGAATTCATTTTATCATATTAAATGTACTATAAATCTATAGTTACTAAAACACTGATGAATGAATAGACTGATGAGTGGAACAATATAGAGGGTTGTATGTTTAAAGGGTGGAATCTCAAATCAGTGAGTTATTGAAAATAAATGCATGTAGCTGCTTTTCTTACAAAAAACAAAATATTTTTTCTAAGTCACTTCCTCATAAATCACTTTCACACTAACCCTCCACTCAGAGTCTACACTGTTTAGAACCCAATCTAATCTGCATTGCTTTATTTAATTTTCAAATACAAACCTATGAGGTAGATTTTATTCTGTTTTACAAGTAAAGAAAACTGAAGTTTAAAAAGTTGAGAAATGGTTACAGGTTAAGTAGGAGATCTGAAAATAAAAACCAGGTCCAGGGGGCTCCAGAGCTCATTCCCTCAGCCCCTTTGGGGGCTCCTTCCTTTCCTAGTCTCTCGTTGACCTTAAGGTAGAAGCCAAGTACACCTACCTCTTCTGAAGGTTTACCAGAGTAAGTCACATCAGTAATCCTGGAATGCCATGAACAAAGACATATGTTTGCTTAACCAGTGCCCCAAGATATGCAAGATAATTGCAGATAAAAATATCCAAAAACTGCAGAGGTTCTGCCAACTATAAAAACCCTACCACCCCCTACTTACATCAACGGACATATCATCCAAACAGAAAATCAACAAGAAGGGGGCACCTGTGTGGCTCAGTCAGTTAGGTGTCCAACTCTTGATTTCAGCTCAGGTCATGATCTTGGGATGGGGATGGTGGGATTAGGCCCATGTCAGTCTCTGCACTCTGTGAGTAGTCTGCTTGAGATTCTCTCCCTCTCCCTCTGCCTCTGCCTTTCCCTCTGTTTGCATGTCTTCTCTCTCTCTAAAAATGAATGTATAGATCTTTAAAAAAAAAAAAAAAAAGGAAAAAAGGAAAATCAACAAGGAAGCAATGGTTTTGAATGACATACTGGACCAGATGGACTTAACAGATATATTCAGAACACTCCAACCTAAAAGAGCAGAATACACATTCTTTTCAAGTGCACATGGAGCATTCTCTAGAATAGATGGCATGTTAGGCCATAAAACAAGTCTCAACAAATACAAGAAGATTGAAGTCATACCATGCGTCTTTTCTGACCACAACACTATGAAACTAGAAGTCAACCAAAAGAAAAAATCTGGAAAGACCACAAATACATGGAGGTTAAACAATATGCTACTAAACAATGAATTGGGTCCACAGGAAATAAAAAAAAGAAATAAAAAAATACATGAAAACAAATGAAAATGAAAACACGATCCAAAAAATTTGGGACACAGCGAAAATGGTTCTGAGGGAAGTTTATAGCAATACAAGCCTACCTCAAGAAGCAAGAAATATCTCAAACAACCTAAACTTACACCTAAAGGAGATAGAAAAAGCACAGCAAACAAAGCCTAAAGCCAGCAGAAGGAGGGAAATAACAAAGATTAGAGCAGAAATAAATGATATAGAAACTACAAACAAACAAAAAAAAAAACAATAGAACAGATCAATGAAACCAGGAGATGGTTCTTTGAAAGAATTGATAAAATTGATAAGCCTCTAGCCAGACTTATCAAAAAGAAAAGAGAAAGGACCTAAACAAATAAAATCACAAACAAGAGACAAGAAATAACAACCAACACCACAGAAATACAATTATAAGAGAATATTATGAAAAACTGTATGCCAACAAATTGAACAACCTAGAAGACATGGACAAATTCCTAGAAACATATAAATTACCAAAACTGAAACAGGAAGAAATAGAAAACTTGAACAGACCAAAAACCAGCAAAGAAATTAAATCAGTAATCAAAAACTCCCAACAAATAGAAGTCTGGGACCAGATGGCTTCACAGGTGAATTCTACCAAACATTTAAAGAAGAATTAATACCAATTCTTCTCAATCTATTCCAAAAAATAAAAAAGGAAAGAAAATTTCCAAATTCATTCTATGAGGCCTGCATTACCCTGATACTAAAACCAGATAAAAACAACACTTAAAAAGAGAACTACAGGCCAATATCTCTGATGTGAAAATCCTCAACAAAATACTGACAAATGGAATCCAACAATTCATTTAAAAAATCATTCACCATGATCAATTCGTATCTATTCCCATATTGCAAGTGTGGTTCAGTATTCACAAATCAATCAATGTGATACATCACATTAATAAAAGAGGATAAAAACCATATGATCATTTCAATAGATGCAGAAAAAGCATCTGACAAAATACAACATCCATTCATGATAAAAATCCTCAACAAAGTAGGTTTAGAAGGAACATACTTAACCTAATAAAGGCCATAGGTGAAAAACCCACAGCTAATATCCTAAATGGATATTTAGGTAGGTAGGTAGATAGTATCTTAAAACTCTCAGTTTTTCCTCTATGGTCAGGGATGTCCACTGTCACCACTTTCATTCAACATAGTACTGGAAGTCCTAGCCTCAGCAATCAGACAACAAAAAATAAAAGGCATCCAAAATGGAAAGGAAAAAGTAAAACTTTCACTATTTGTAGAAGACATATACTATATACAGAAAACCCCAAAAGACTCCACCAAAAAACTGCTAGAACAGATACATGAATTTAGCAAAGTCGAGGATATAAAATCAACATACAGAAATCTGTTGCATTCCTATACACCAAAAACAAAGAAGCAGAAAGAGATTTAAGGAATAAATCCCATGTACAACTGCACCAAAACCAAAAAGATACCTAGGAATAAACCTAACCAAAGAGGTGAAGGACCTGTGCTCTGAAAACTATAAAACACTGATGAAAGAAATTGAAGACAACACCAAGAAATGGAAAGACATTCCACGTTTGTGGATTGGAAGGACAAATATTGTTAAAACATCAATACTACCCAAGGCAATCTACACATTTAATGCAATCCCTATCAAAATACCAACAGCATTTTTCACAGAGCTAGAACAAACAATTCTAAAATAGTATGGAACCACAAAAGACCTCAAATAGCCAAAGCATCTTTAAAAAGAAAAGCAAAGCTGGAGGCATCACAATTCTGGACTTCAAGTTACATTGCAAAGCTTTAGTAATCAAAACAGTATGGTGCTGGCACAGAAATAGGCACATAGATCAATAGAACACAACAGAGAGGCCAGAAATAAATCCACAGTTATATGGTCAATTAATCTCCAACAAAGCAAAAAAGAATGTCCAATGGGAAAAAGACAGTCTCTTCAACAAATGGTGTTGGGAAAACTGGACGGCAACATGCAAAAGAATGAAACTGAACCACTTTCTTACATCATACACAAAAATAAATTCAAAATGGATGGGGGTGCCTCAGTGGCTCAGTAGGTTAAGTGTTCAACTCTTGATTTTGGCTCAGGTCATGATCTCAGGGTCATGAGATCAAGCCGCACATCCAGCTCTGCACTGGGAGTGGAACCTGCTTAAGATTTTCTCTCTCCCTCTCCCTCTGCCCCACCCTGCCCCACTCATGCTCTCTCCTCTAAAAAAAATAAAAGTAAAAAATAAATAAAAATAAATTCAAAATGGAAGAAGACCTAAATGTGAGACATGAAATCATAAAACTCCTAGAAGAGAACACAGGGAGCAACTTCTTTGTCACCAGCCATAGAAACTTCCTTCTAGATGTGTTCTGAGGCAAGGGGGAAAAAAGCAAAAATAAACTATTGGGACTTTATCAAAATAAAAAGTTTCTGCATGGTGAAGGAAATAATCAACAAAACTAAAAAGCAACTTACGGAATGGGAGAAGATATTTGCTAATGACATATCCAATAAAGGGTTAGTATCCAAAGTATGTAAACAACTTATACAACTCAACACCCACAAAACGAATAACCCAATTTAAAAAAATGGGCAGAAGATATGAATAAGCATTTTTCCAAAGAACACATCCAGATGGCCAACAGACACATGAAAAGATGCTCAACCTCACTTATCATTGGAGAAATGCAAATCCAAACAACAATGAGACACCTGTGAGAATGGCTAAAATCAACAACATAAGAAAAAACAGGTATTGGCGAGAACGTGGAGAAGGGGGAACCTTTGTGCACTGTTGGTGGGAATGTAAACTGGTACAGCCATTATGAAAAACAGTATGAAGTTTCCTAATAAAAAGTTAAAAATAGAACTACCATACAATCCAGAAATCACACTACTAGGTATTTACCCAAAGAATACAAAAATACTAATTCAAAGGAACACATGCACCCCAGTGTTTATAGCATCATCTACAATAGCCAAATTATGGAAGCAGCCCAAGTGTCCATCAATTGACAAATGGATAAAGATGTGCATACACACACATACACACAATGGAATAGTACTCAGCCATAAAAAAGGAATGAAATCTCACTCTTTGCAATGACATGAATGGAACTAGAGTATGATGCTAAGCAAAATAAGTCAAAGAAGGATAAATACCATATGATTTTTACTCATATGTGGAATTTAAAAAACAAAACAAACAAGCAAAGGAAAAAAGAGAAAGCAAGAGATAAACCAAGAAACACTCTTAACTATTGAGAACAAAAACTGATGGTTACCAGTGGGGAGGTAGGTGAGAGGTTAGTTGAAATAGGTGATGGGGATTAAAGAGTGCACTTGTGATGAGCACTAGGTGTTGTATGGAGGTGTTGAATCACTGTATTGTACACCTGAAACTAATACAACACTGTATGTTAACTAACTAGAACTTAAATTTAAAAAATTTGTAAAAACCCTACCACCAGTTAAAAAAAAAAAAAAAAAAAAAAAAAAACCCTACCACATCATACAGTTTCTTAAAAGCACTAGTTTTAAAATTCTGTGACCACACATTCCCCACTGGAGAATGTTAGGTACATTATTCAGCTGAAAGTCATTCAAACTCCCCTCTCTGCCTGCCCTCTCATCCATATTGTCATTAAGCAAATGGACAAGTCCAGAGTTCTGCATGCCACCCAATAGCCCCACTAGATTAATCACCTCCCATGAAGTCTTTAAAGATTATACCACCGGGCTTCTCATATGTAACTCACCCCTAACAGTGCGCTTGTCACGCTAGATTCTAAGGGTCTTTCTCCTTGTCTGTTAATGGGCTTGCTGAGAACAGTAACTCAAGGTGCCTGGCCCTTGGTAGGTATTTAATGTTTGCTGGATGAATCAGTGAATGGATGATGAATGAATGATGACAGACAAATGATTAAGGCATTACTTTTCAGACTAGACCAAAACAGGAGCCAAAACCCAGAGAGCACACTTGACTATGGTGTGGCCACTTGCCTAAGATACCTTTCCATTCATAGAAGACTGGAGAGCTTCCCTATTACATACAACTGATACCACAACACACTGTTCCAGATAGTTTTTACATGTGTGTTTTTCACATATCAACCTTTGACTCCTTCTCAGAAGGGACTAAGGCTTTGTGCACATTTGTATCTCTGACAGCTGGATCGAAATCTAGAGCAAAGTAGGAACTCACTACTTGCTGCTTCCATGCATTTATTGATAAGTGATTGAGTTTTGTTCTCTTATTCTATCAGAAATCCAAACAGGAGAGCCAAGCTGACAGTCTTCTGCAAGCGCAATGATCAGGGACCCATGCATTTTCTGCAGTTAACTTGGCCTGAGGTTCCCCCCCATATCCCCTTTGGGAGGTCTAGGGCCACTAAACAGTGGCTTCTGAGCATTGAGGGAGAATCTTGGTTAGATTGACAAGTGGGTTAGCCATGGTGGATCTGGCCCAGGTAGCATACTCTAAACATACTTCATGTCCCATTGGCCACTCAGGGTTGCAGCCAACAAAGGAAATAATGTTGTGCTGAGAGGAAAAACAAATTAAAGAGAAACAAAGCTTAAGCTTGCAGCTAAACTCAAGAATACTTTCTTCTTAAACAGGAAGCTGGAGCAATGGACATGACCCCAGCCTTCAGAGGGTGCAGATGCCATATCAGAGTAACCATCCAGAGAGTTCCCCATTCCAAGCTCTGCTCTCAGTCAGAGGAGGCCAGAGAGTGCAACCAAAAGCTGGGAGAGAATTATTCTTGGCCCTTTCAGAGACATTTAACGATATAATTATAGTGTTACTATTGTTTAATCTTGAAGTTTAAAATTGTCCTAGGCCATTATTAGTCCCTTGAGAAACACAGACCTTCCTTTGCTACTAATAACCTAAGACATTTGTGGAATTAATTTGGAGTTGTGTTCTGTTCATATTTTATCTGCATAAAATTCCCCAAGAAATTCATTAACCAGGATTTTTTGTTATAGCAAAAGAACGTTTATATTTAAAAAAAAAAAAATAGGTAAAAGCTACTCCTAGACCTTTATCTATAACCTAGGAAGCAGGTAACAGATCAAGTTGGTCTCAAAAGACCCCCACTTTTGACTAATTTAAATCCCTTATGTCAAATATAAAGCCCTTAGAGCAGATCTAAAACCCCCAACTATCAGAGCCCTCTCACTTTGTCTACTACTACTACTGGAATTGAGAGAAGTCTATGTCCGAATCAATGTAAACATGACTTGAGATGTGTAACACTATTCTTTGTGTGTATAGACACACACATACACACAATTTTCTGATCACCTTAGTGATATTATCAGTTTACTCTAAAAGGTTTTCTTTATCTCTAGTGGCACGTGTAAAGGTCTCTATGTCTAATATTAACATAGCTAAAATTCCAGCTTGTGGTTGCTGTTTGCATGCTATACCTTTTCCCATCCTTTTGTTTTCAATCTGTTTGTCTCTTTGAATCTAAAACGTGTCTCCTATAGATAGAATGTAGTTGGATTTTGTTTCTTTTTCCAATCTGGAAATCTCTGACTTTTGATTAGATTTTAATTCATATACATTTAATGTCATTATTGATATAGTTGGATTTACCACTGCCATCTATTTGCTTTCTATACATCTTCTGTCTTTTTTGTTCCTCTATTTCTTTCACTTTCTATTTTGTCTGTTTTTTAATTGTTGAAGTATAATCGACATACAATGTTATATTAGTTTCAGGTGTACAACATAGTGATTTGACAATTCTGTCCATTACTCAGCACTCACCATGGTAAGTGTAGTCACCATCTGTCACCATACAGAGCTATTAAGATATTATTGACTATATTCCCTATGCTGTACATTTCACCCTCATGACTTATGTATTTTATAACTGGAAGTTTGTAACTCTCAATCCCCTTCATCTATTTCATACATCCCTTCATCCATCTCCTCTTTGGCAACCACCAGTTTGTTGCCTGTATTTAAGAGTCTGGTTTTTTGTTTGTTTTGTTTTCTAGATCCTACATACATGTGAAATGATATATTTGTCTTTCTCTGTCTGACTTATTTCACTTAGCACAATGCCCTCTAGATCTATCCATGTTGTCACAAATGACAAGATCTCATTCTTATGGCTGAGTAATTAATATATTCCATTGTGTGTATATATATATATATATATATATATATATATATATATATACCACCTCTTCTTGATTCTTTCATCTGTTGATGGACACTGGGTTGCTTCCATATCTTGGTTATTATAAATATGCTACAATAAACATTGGGGTGCATATATGTATTCAAATTAGCATTTCTGTTTTCTTTGGGTAAATACCCAGCAGTGGAATTACTAGAAAGGTTTTCTCTTCTAATATCAACTAATACTGGATCCTTTAACCTTCTTTTCTAGGGGTTTTCCAATTCACTGATCAGTTTGCATTTCCCCTAAACCAATGACAAGTTCTCTTTAAACCCATAACTACAAAACCTGACACAGAAAAATATTTCAAACCATTCACTATAGCCACAAATATAAAGGGAAAGGCAAGATCACCAGATATTTAATCCAGAAATCAGGATTTCTCATCAATGCTTTGGGAACCTGCAAAACATTTACCCAACTGTCCGTAAATACCAAGTGCCCTCTTCCACGTCTATGCCCCAGAGGATGAGGCATCACCATAAATGAAATCCTGTTCATTTCTTGCCTAATATATTTTTTTTCTTTTCTGCTAGTACTTTCATTCAGTGCACACCAATTCTACATCTATCTTTGCTCCTTGAGGTGTAAAAAATGAGTAAGATGCAGTGCTTGCTCTTCCGAAAACAGTCAAAAAGGAGATAGAGACATGCAAATAAAAAGCTGCACTATGAAAAGAACAATAAATACCATTACTGAGTATTTACCACATGCTGGTTGATCACAGAGCTGTAAACATACCTCCTGCAGCCTTTGTCACAGTCCTATGATGTTGACCCTGTGATGATATTCCCATCTTATAAATGAGGAGACCAAGGCTTGGAGAGACCAGGTCCCATCCAGGTGGTGGAAAGAGCATGTTACAGCAAGGAGGGAAGGGTCAGCTCAGCCTGAGTAATGCAGGAAAGACTTCAAAGAGCAGGAAATATTCTGTTGAAGAATGAGGAGGAGGCTTCTGGGTCAACAACATTTGCCTGGCTGGGAATTTAAAACAAACAGGGTTGCAGGTCGAATTTCTAAAAGGGCTTTTAGAGTCAATAATTGGAACTTCTTTTTGGTGTTCTCTCTTTTAGCCCTAACAAAGTCACAAGATCACTAAAAAACTAAATGATATGAAATAAGGTATACATGGAAGATCCTTTTCTAACATCTGTCCATCCCACTGGACCTTCCTCTCTTCCTAAAATGTTACAATTAGAGATTCATTCTTTTGGTTAAAGTATCTTGTCTGCTCCCCGGCAGATCCCTATTAAATGCTCAGATGAGACACATGCTAGTTACTATCCATTAACACTCTAGCATGAATCACTATATCCACTCAATGCTAGCCCTGGGGTTTGACCACCAGTTACTATCCAGGTGACCTTGGGCAATTTCTTGAACCATAAAACGGGGACGATAATGATAGTATGTACCTGGTAGGATTGTTGCAAGGACAAAAGATAATACATGCAAAGCACTTAGTACTGTGCCTAGCACTTTGTAAGCACTCAGTAAATGTCAGTAAACTTATAATTAACAGGACCTGGAGGAAAGGGAGATTAGGGGGGAAAACCTATGGATGAGAGAAGGCCAGTGAGGGCAGATCAGGGGGAGACTGTCTCTCTGGAGCTGAGGGTCAGATACACAGACATAGGAGAAAAGAAGGCAGAGATTGGGCAAGTGGAGACAAGAGGTTGCCATCCCTGGAATGGAACTGGTTAAGGCTCATATGGTTACATATTAGTTTCCCCACAAACTTTATCAGTCTCATTCATCACTGTATCCCCAGCACTCAGTGCCTACTAGGTGCTCTGTGTTTATTGAATGACTAATTGAATGGATGAAGGATTGCCTTTTGTATTTCAAAATACACATCATATGCATAGAACACATCCCAAAATGTTCATCGTAGTCATATTGGGTTCATAAGATAACGATGACTTTTTGCCTTTGTACGTCTCTTATTCTTTGTTTTTGAATTTTCTGCACTGGTCCTTAGTTTTATAATTTGCAGGGGGAAAGTTTCAGACAGTTCTTGGTTTTCTGGACAACTGAGGTTAGACTGTTCTCATGTTTTCCTCATAAAGATGGGAATTTTATGAAACAGCGTGTCTCAAATTCTAATGTGCTTACAAATTGCCTGGGAATCTGGTTAAATGCAGATGCAAATTCAGTCGGTCTGGGGCAGCACCTGAGTGTCTGGGTTTCCAACAAGTTCCCAGGCAATGCTGACAGTGTTGGTCAGTGGACCGCACTGCGAGAAGCCTGGTTACGCAGAACAAACCCAGCCCAAACATACATACAAAAAAAACAAAAGCAAGAGGAGAATATGTGCCAATGGGCAGATGGCACCTGAAGCCAACATGACTTCACGCCATTTATCTCTTAGATTGTGCATTCTTAAGGGTTCTATTCTGCTGCTTGGTCTATCTGGAGGCTGTATTGTTCAAAAAAGTCTGTGAAAGCCCTGGGATACTCGTATTTTCTCAACAAAAGGAAGGGCTCATTTTTTCACTCTGTCTTCCATTAAACACCGCCACTATGGCTGTCAGTTGCGTTCTCTTTAGATTAATGTCTCCTAAATTAATTTGTGTTCAATAAACCTCCATAAATGTTTGTTCAGCAGACCAAATTGGACCCTTCGATTTAACTAAGGGTGGAAGCACCACCACACAGCTCTCATCCCCATTCACACGCTGTTGGCCCTGCCTTCATTAGTCACTGTCACCACTGGTGTTCACCGGTCCCTGCTCAGCTCCTCCATATAATCAAATATTGCTCCTATTGAAATATAATCCTCCCAGGGCATAGAGGGGCATTTTCTAAATTGGCTGAAGAGGATTACAAAGCACTGGACAAGAAAATAAGTGCAAGTAGAAGCAATCCTTAATTTAAGACTCTTTGACAGCTGCAAATCTTCACTTTCTTTTTTTTTAACCCTTCATTTTCTCATAGAATTTTTAATATACTCCCCTCCCACCCACCTTGTCCCATTCCATTCCTGTAGTCTAGACCAACCCTGCTAAATCCTAATATTACAGACTTTGGAGTTGGTCCAGACTCCTCCTTTTAGAGATGAGGAGTCTGAAGCCCAGTGAGGCTGGACAACTTTCCCAAAGCCCTCTAGTCTGCCCCAGACACCAGGGCTCCTCCATGACGTGAGCTGTCTTGCTTAACTTTATTGTTTTGAGAGCTTGGGAGTGGACAAACCAGGTTGGTTGTTATTTTGCTGTCAGGGTAAGTCCTGGTAAGCAGCTTCAAAAGTCAAATGGTGCTTTAATAATACTAGTGACAACAACAACTACAGCAAGAGTCCTTGATTTTTACTCTTTAATTACAGAAATTTTCAAAAATACTCAAAAGTAGAGACAATGGTATGATGTATCTCCATGTGCCTATCATCCAGTTTCAGTGATTATCAACATGTGCCCACCTGTGTTTACCTAGTCACCATTTCTTCATTTTTGGTAAGCAATCGTTTTTAATACTTTGGATTATTTTTTTCCAGGCTTTCCCAATGTGTCTCCAAATGGTATGCTGTTATCTCCAGATTTATCAATTTTAGGTATCACCTATTGACATAGCTCTCGGAACGTGCAGCATCCCATCCTCTGGTTCAATTTCTCCAAAGATTAAGTTCTCAGCTTCCTGCAGAAATGGAATGAGAATCTGATATCTAACGGTTTCCTACACCGACTTTCAAGTAACTACTCCACTGTCTTTGGTGATGAACCCCAGCATTTGAAAGTCCCTGTGACACCACCATATCTGAGCCTTTCCTGTATTCTGCATGACAAAAACAAGCAAACAAAGCATATGTGCACACAAACACACTGACACACTCACACATACACACACCTTGCAACCAGTTTTAAGCTTCATCCTCTCAACTAAGCTGTGAACTTTTCTTCCCTCCTCTCTCTGACTTGGTTTTTGTGATTCAGGTTTTCAAATGTTTTATAATTTTCTATTTCTTGTTCTCCTTGTTGATTTTGGATCATTTTTGGAAAAGAAAAAAATCAGAGAAACATCTTTACTGTATCATGTTCCAGAATTCTACTGACGAAGATTGAAAACCAGCTCCATCACTCATCAGCTATGGCATTTTGAAAAAGAGACTTATCTCTTCTGAATCTCAGTTTTCTCAGCTTCCCCAATAATCTACCCTTCCTAGGGTGGATGGATTGAATGAGCCTGATGCCTGCAACCCAGGGGAGTCCTTTTATATCAAGGGATGGATAATGGTCACCACAAAAGGTAGTGCTAGGGCTTCCCCAGGAGGCTGGAGGGCAGAGCGGGTCCCAGGAATAACTTAGTACCCTGGTTGGCACCACCACAGATATTTGCCTGCATTTCTGATTCAGCTCATCGCCCAAAGACCATGCAGGGGCTGGTGGGACAAGCAGAAGACTCACCTTCCAATTCACAGTGACCATCCCTGTGATGGAGCATCCCACTACACTAAGGAAGAACCAAGGGGTCAAAATTCATGGTCATCTTCACAGAATTGGAATTCTGCATTCCACCTTAGTGTTTCATTGTGTTTTGTTTTCTAACAAATCAAAAGTCAACTGTATATCTGTAAAAATTATTGTTTGATCCAGCAATCCCACTTCTAGGAATCTATCCTGAAGATACACTGGCAAAAATAAGAAAAGATGTGTGCATATGACATTTTACTGCTGTGTTACATATAACAGAAAACTGGAAAAAATATAAATGCCCACCAATAGGAAAGTGAGTGAATAAAATATAATAGGTAATATATTTATATATAAACTATAATATAAACACAGTGGAGTGCTATACACCTGTCAAGAGATGTACAGTATTAGGAAGTAATTGCCAAGATAAATAGTTAAGTAAAAATTTTAATGCAGTGAAGTTTGTATAGTTCCTAAAAAGTGCATATGCATTTATGGAAGGATGAACCACACAACTTTCTAAACTTTCTCCTATAAACAGAGGAGAATGAAAGGAATAAAATCTGTGCTTCTTTGAATATAACTAGTTTTGAGGATTTGACTTGAAACCATACAAATAATTTACATAATTTCAAAACGAATTAAATTTTTAAAGTGCAATCCCTAAAATCAAAAGAACAAATGAACACAAATATATATACCTTGGAAACATAATCCCAAGAAAAAGTACTCTAAGTGACTCTAAAGGAATTGCCTGTACATCTCTAGTAGGTTATACCTTTAAAGAAAGAAATAACTACAAAATTCTTGTTTTCAGTAACTACATTGTTGAGGCGAGTATTGCCATTATTTTCCAACAGATTTTATTGGAAGTGTTTAAAAAAACAACAACAGGTACTTATTATAGTGTCATTGAGAATCAGGTTTTTCTATGCAGGGGAAGGCGATACATATGTTAGATCAGTAAGATTTACTCTGTAATCCTAAATTTGAATGGACAGTACCAATGTAAACTTATAAGGTATTTTACTTTTTTATTTTTAAACTGTTTATTTTTTTTTAAAGGTTTATTTATTTCAGAGAGAGAGCATGCATGGGAAAGGGGCAGAGGGAGAGGGATATAGGATCCCAAGCAGACTCTACTCTGAGTGTGGAGCCCGACACAGGGCTTGATCTCGCAACCCCAAGATCACGACCTGAGCCGGAACCAAGAGTTGACGCTTAACCGACTGCACAACCCAGGCACCCCTTAACTGTTTATTTTGAAATAATTATAGATTCATAGAAAGTTGCAAAAATAAAGGTACTATGATCCCTTCCCTCAGTTTTCCCTAATGGTTACTTGCTACATAATACGGCAGAGTATCAAAACCAGGAAACTGACATCGGTACAATGCATGAATACAGTTCTATGTCATTTTACCACTTGTATTAATTTTCGTAACCAACACTATAATCAAGGTACAGAGTCATTCTATCACCACAAAGATCTCCCTCCTGCTAACCCTTCATAATCATACCCACTTCCTCCCACTCATCACCCTAACCCCTGGCAACCACTAATCTGTTTCCATCTCTATAATTTTGTCATTTCAAGAATGTTACATAAATGGAATCATAGAGTTTGTTACCCTTTGAGATTGGCTTTTTTCATTCAGCATAATGCCCTTGAGATCCATCCAAGTTGTGTATTTCAATAGTTTGTTCCTTTTTATTGTATTTCATGGTGTGGATGTACCAAACAGTTTGCTTAGCCATTCACTCATTTAAAGATATTTTAGTTGCTTCCTATTTGGGACTGTTACAAATAAAGCTGCTATAAACATTCATATTCTGGTTTTTTGTATAGACATAAGTTTCATTTTTCTGGGGTAAAGGTCCAGGAGTGTGATACTGGGTCATTCCATAAGTGTATGTTTCATTTTTAAGAAATTGCCAAACCATTTTCCAGAGTGGCAGTACCATTTTACATTCCCACCAGCAATTTGAAAGAACCAGTTTCTCTGCATCCTTGCCAGCGTTTGGTATAGTATTATATATATAATTATATATGTGTATATTGTATATGTATGTGTGTATATATATATATATATATATATATTTAGCTATTCAAATAGTCATATAGTGATATCTCATCATGGCCTTAATTTGCACTTTCCTAATGACTAGTGGTATTCAACATGTTTTCATGTGCTTATTTGTCATCTGTATATCCTTCTTAGTGAAATATCTCTTTGTGACTTTTGTCCATTTTCTAACTAGACAGTTGTTGAATTTTGAGAGTTCTGTATATAGGTGTGTCCTTTGTCATATACGTGGTTTGAAAATATTTTCTCCATGTAGATTGTTTTTTCATCTTCTTAACAAGGTCTTTCAGAAAGTAAAAGTTTAAATTTTGATGGAGTACAATTTATCAATTTTTTTTTCTTTTTTGGATTTAGGTATTGTGTCTAAGAACTCTTCACCAAGCTATAGGTCCCAAATGTTTTTGCTATGTATATTTTTTTAATTTAAATTCAATTAGCCAACATATAGTACATCATTAATTTTTGATGTAGTGTTCAATGAATCATTATTTGCATATAACACCCAGTGTTCATCAGATCTCACACACACACACACACCTTTCTGGAGGCATGATGTAGAGAAAGTGCACACATCTTCCACACACCGCTCGATGAGTTTTTATGTACACAATACACCTGTGAAGCTAGCACCCAGATCAGGAAACAGCTTATTCCTGGATGCCTCCCCAGTCACTATTCCCACCTGCTGTCCACACCCACCACGAGAGTCACACTGTGACACCTTCTGAGGGCAGGGGGATTATTACTAAGGGCACTTTGAAGCCTTTATGTGTATTAACCCACTGACTCCTCACCATGACCACTGAGATGGTTCTACTACTGACCCATTTACAGGTGAGGATGCTGGGGAACATGCAGGGTGAGCTACCTGCCTAGATCCCACTGCTGGTGTTTAGCAGAGCCGAGATTCAACACAGCTGTCTGGCTCCACAGCCACACTCCTGAACCACTAAGCTCTGCTGCCAAAATGTCGTGGTGTCTGGGAGAGACAATGTGAGTCAAATAAAACAAGATTCTGGAAGAATAGCCATTCCTCCCCCATGGCCCTTTGCCTGTAGCTTCCATGTGCCCTTTGGTTTGCATCTCCCTACCTGCTGCTCAGAACCTGGTGAGGGGTGTGAGGCTCAGAGCAGGACAGGCTGGCCCTTGGGCCACAGCTGAAAGTGTACAGTCAGGTTTGAGCCCAGACCAAATCAAGAACCATTCTTGTTCCATTTTCCATGGGAAAACTAAGGCCAGTAGGGGTTAAAGGAATTATACTGTCCTTCCCTCTTTCCAGTGGATTTTGCTCATGCCTGGGGCAAATTTTGCTCAGTCAGGGCCTGTGTCTGGACTGAATGATCAGAGGCCACTTGACTCTTTCTTCAGATGCTTTGGTGGAACCTGGGACCTTGGCTGCACTTGTGCTAGTGACAGGGCGTCACCAGGGACCCATGGACCCAGGCAGATGCCGTAGGAGGAGAAGAGGACAGTAAGAGGATGTTTGCAGCACAGGGTGAGCAGGGCAGAGAACTCTCTGCATTCAGAATTCACTAGGAGGGACAGCCCACAGCAGCATTGGCTGGTGGCATAATGGTATCAAGGTATCAGTTGGACAACATTCCATTCTGGAACTCAGAATCTTCTTCCAGCTGTGGTGGCTGGTAGCAGAATTCACCTCCCTGTGGGTGTAGAATTGAGGGCCCCTTGTCTTGCTGGCTGTTATCCAGGGACTGGAGGTCACCTTCAGGTCCTTGCCACACAGCCTCTTCATGGGCTCTCCCACAATATAGCAATTTTCTTCATTCCAAGGCCAGAAAAAGACATTTCTTTCATGATTTGAATTTGTTCTGTCAGGGAAGGCTCAGGTTTCCTTCCTGAGGAAGGATTCAATTCTAAGGATTTAATTGATTATGTCAGTCCCATCCAAATTATCTCCCTTTTGATCAACTCAAAGTTGACTGATTAGGGACCTTAATTACATCTGGAAAACCCCTTCTTTTTATTAACATAATCATAGAATTGATATCCCATTATTCAGAAGTCCCACTCACACTCAAAGGGAGGGAATTATGGAGAATATGTACACCAGGGAGTCAGGAATATAGGGGCCATCTTAGAATTCTGCTTACCACCTCAGGTGATATTATTGATTTTGTTCTAGGGACCTCATTTGAGAACCACTATTTTAATGGAGCTACTAAATAAATATGAACATTTATGTGATGGTGAAACAGTGAGTACAGAAAAGCAATGATTATATATTTCTGGATGAAACTTTCCAATCAAAATGGCAGAGAGAGTTCAAGTTGAAACCCAGTCACTACACTGAATACCTATTGATACTGGGTATATTTCTTTTCATGGTGAAAATACATTTAAACTCAAAAAGAGAGAAGAAGGACAGGAAACAATATAAGTATGCAATGGTGAGTGGGGGCTAAAACCTTTGGCTATGGACTCTGGGGTTATAGGCATATGGGATTGAGTTCAGCTCTCTGGGGCACCATCTTATTTGAGCCCTTAGCAGCATTTGAAAGTGTTGACTCTGCCCTCTCAGTTCCATGACACATTTACCTAAGCACAGGTGGCTCCAGTGTTTCCTGGTTTCCCCTCGGCCACCCTGCACACTTCTTCTCAGTCTCCTTTGCATGTTCCTCTTTCCCCCACCCTCAGGTTGTTGCTCAAGGCTCTGTCTTGCAACTTCTTTTCTTCTCAAGTGGTACGCTTTCCCGGAATACTCCAACAAAACCCATGGCTTCAAAGACCATTCCTGTGTTGAGATTTCTCAGTCTTTATCTCCCTCCAGGTCTCTTTTCCTGAAAAGAAGATCCATATGTCCACCCACCTCCAAGAGAGCAGCCTATGGGTCTCCCAGGCCTTCAAACCTATGGATTTCCCAGCCCTTCAAACTCAATATGTTCAAATTTGAACTCGTCACCTTTCCTCTCCCCAGCTTCCTCCCCCTGACAAAAATTAAAAATGCTTCTCCTCCCATATTCCTTATCTCAGTAAATGACACCATCATCCACCAAGATGTTTCAAGCAAACCTAGAATTCTCCCGTGATCTATCACTCCTTCTCACCTGCCCATCTAATCAATCATCACCACCTATCAATTTCACCTCCCAAAATATCCCTCCATCCACCCACTTCTCTCCATTTCCATAGATACACCCATAGTCATGGGTCATGATCTTCTCTTGACTGCATCATGGAAATTATTTCCTAACAAATGTCTCTGCTTCTACTGTTATTTCCTTCCAACCCATGCTCTACTTCTTAGCCAGAGCGATTCTACTAAAATGCAGATCTCATCATACTACTCCTCTACTAAAGGCCTTATTGGCTTCCCGTTGTTCCTTATGGTAAATTCCATACCATGGCTTCAAAATTCTCCATTACCTGGCCCCAATCTGGCTCTCCAGTTCTGGCCTTGCCAATCCTCATTGCACCCTCTATAATGCAGCCACACTGAACTTTAGGTCATTCTGCCCCTACCATACTCTCTCTTCCCTTTTTAAACTTCTACTCAATTGTCAGGTCTTGGCTTATATATCCTAGACTCCAAGAGGCCTTTCCTGACTCCCTTGACAAGGCTAGGGCTCCCACCAAATATACCATAGCATCCTGCACTTCCCCATCATATTATTTATCATACATTATTGTATGTGCAGAAAGATCCTTGAACAAAGACATAGTGATGGTCATCACCTGGTCCTTCTCTGTGTCCTCAGTGCAAACAATGTCCTTCCAGAAATGGTAAGTGGCTGAATGTCCCAAGGCATTTCTTTGCTAGATCTACCATGAGAGATGTCACAAGTATTGAATTCCCTCAGGAACAGAGACACAGTCACTAGGACTCAAGCAAACAGAGAGGTTTTACCCTGAATAAGATATGATTTTAATTTGCACAATATGCACATTTATAATAGCTGGATGAGACATGCAATAATAAGTTCTTAATGCTAACCTGGGGCAAAATATCTAATATAAATTAAATTGGCTCTGTTCCTAGGAATTTTAGTATATTGCATTGTGGATTTTTAGCCAAAACTGTGCAGAGCTTAGCTGATTAATATTCTAATTAAAATAAGAATGGAACTATAGGAAATTGTTGGGTTTCCCCAGGAATGAATAAATAAATGCCTTCCTAATAAAAGGATGCTCCCAGTAGACATTATTATGGACTTGGCTGTCTTCTGTGGGTACTACATACCTCACTTTAAGGTTATGAGGTCTTGAAATGCTGATGTCTCCAGAATCTACACCATGAATGCCCTCTTGACTCTAGAGTCATTTTTGGCTTTTGGAGGAATTCTAGATATATGTGCAATCATTTTCTTCTCTTTTATAGCTCAACATGAAGAAACTGCCCCACTCAAAATCTTGAAGGGGCAGCTCATTATATAATCTGATTTTGTCTTTGGCCACAGATGGTTGAAACAGATGTGGACACTTGTACCAAAATGGGTCAATCTGAAGGGCATGTGAACATATGGAGCTGAGCTGGAAAGCCAAGTGGTCTTGGGATCTGAAGGAACTCCTTGAGGGCAGCCATGATAGCTCACTGTGAGCCTCAGCAAATGAGCAGAAATCCAAGTCTGCATGAGCTGGCAGATGCAGCATTTGCTGTAGCAGAAATAGGAAACCACAAGGATCCATATGGCAGGGAGAAATGAGAGTACATGAAATTTCCCAGAGTGCTTAAAATAAACCCACCTTCTCTTATGCTACTTTGAGCCGCTTTCTCTCCTTGCTATCCAGCCACTCCTAAGATAAAGGTAAGTAGTGGCACCAGTCACATGATTTCCTGCCCAGATTCTTAACTTCACTCCTGGGTAAGAACTGTGCCAGTGCCTTGGATGAGGACAGAGATAAGGTCCTGAGAAAAACTGTGGGGAGAGAGAAGCTGGACAGAGCAGCAGGAGTATGGTGAAAGAATCAGGAGCCAGAAGAACTCCATCCAGTAACTGGAAATAGGTAAATCTAACAAGAAAAGGGTTAATATGGGTAAATGTAAAACCCACACCTGTTCTGGAAAAATCAACTGGACAGTCCAGGATGAGTGGTGGAAGTGGAGAACAGATGTAACAGTAATGTACACTGAAATGACTGAGGGAGGTTGTTGACCAACATGTCTGACATGTCCATGTTCATGAATTTGAAGCTACTATATGCATGTACTATGTGCCAGGCACTCTGTTAGGTGCTCTACATCCACACTTCAAAAATTTTACTATGGTCTTCCTAATATCTAATAATCATAGAAGGCCTCATTTTCAGCAAAGTCATTGAGGAAAAAGAAGGGATTCAAAAGAGTCCTAAACACACCAGGTTCAGTGGTTGCCCCTTTTAACATTTCCAGTCTCTCTTTCACAGCTATGGTGGTCATCAGTACCTACTTCTTCTGGAGTTTCCTCTTTATCCTTTCAGCAGATGTTTTAGTTTGGATTTCCCTAAAGCAGGTCGCAACACAAGGGTTCTAGTGCAATAGTTGGTGATCTGGGGAACACCAGCGGAGTGGAGAAGTGAGGCAAGGAAGAGAAGGCAGCCAACATGTTACCCAACAAGTTCTTCCTGGGACAGCTGCAGCTCAGGCTTGGTAGGACCTCCAGGAGCCAGTGTATGACACAAACATCAGAGTTATCCTTCCCAAGGCATGAGAATCTGGGGTATTTATCCACCACCTACTAAAATGATTAGTTGACTGCTGCTTCCAGAACACCGATCTTTTGGCTTGCCTTGCATACAGGCTGTGTGCTCCCAGGACCATATAAAAATCTACTGGGCAGAGATTCACAGATATCACAGTAGCAGCCTTTGTCTTACAGAGGTAAATTCTGAAGGGACAGGATGGGATACTGATAACTACAAAACTCAAGGTTTCTTCAGGATTCATTATCCTTCTCCACTGTTCTACTTTTTGTATCTGGATCAAAAGATGGGCTGAACTATCACCACTGCTGCTCAATATAGTACTAGAAGTCCTAGCCACAGCAATCAGACAACAAAAAGAAATAAAAGGCATCCGAATCGACAAAGAAGAAGTCAAACTCTCACTCTTTGCAGATGATATGATGCTTTATGTGGAAAACCCAAAAGACTCCACCCCAAAACTGCTAGAACTCATGCAGGAATTCAGTGAAGTGGCAGGATATAAAATCAATGCACAGAAATCAGTTGCATTCCTATACACCAACAACAAGACAGAAGAAAGAGAAATTAAGGAGTCGATCCCATTTACAATTGCACTCAAAACCGTAAGATATCTAGGAATAAATCTAACCAAAGAGGCAAAGAATCTGTACTCAGAAAACTATAGAATACTCATGAAAGAAATTGAGGAAGGCACAAAGAAATGGAAAAACGTTCCATGCTCATGGATTGGAAGAACAAATATTGTGAAGATGTCAATGCTACCTAGAGCAATCTATACATTTAAAGCAATCCCTATCAAAATACCATCAACTTTTTTTGTCTATTATATTGTTTTATTTTTTTATTTTATTATGTTATGTTAATCACCATACATTACATCATTAGTTTTTGATGTAGTGTTCCATGATTCATTGTTTGCCTATAACACCCAGTGCTCCATTCAATACATGCCCTTTTTAATACCCATAACCAGGCTAACACATCCCCCCACCACCCTCTCCTCTAGAACTCTCAGTTTAAATACCATCAACTTCTTTCAAAGAAATGGAATAAATTATCTTAAAATTTGTATGGAAACAGAAAAGACCCCAGATAGCCAGAGGAATGTTGAAAAAGAAAAGCGAAGCTGGTGGCATCACAATTCTGGACTTCAAGCTCTATACAAAGCCATAATCATCAAGACAGTATGGTACTGGCACACAGACACATAGATCAATGGGACAGAATAGAGAGCCCAGAAATGGACCCTCAACTCTATGGTCAACTCATCTTCGACAAAGCAGGAAAGAATGTCCACTGGAAAAAAGACAGTCTCTTCAACAAATGGGGTTGGCAAAATTGGACAGCCACATGCAGAAGAATGAAACGGGACCATTTCCTTACACCACACACAAAAATAGACTCAAAATGGATGAAAGACCTAAATGTGAGACAGGAATCCATCAAAATCCTAGAGGAGAACACAGGCAGCAACCTCTTTGACCTCAGCCGCAGCAACTTCTTCCTAGAAACATCGCCAAAGGCAAGGGAAGCAAGGGCAAAAATGAACTATTGGGACTTCATCAAGATAAAAAGCTTTTGGGGGCGCCTGGGTGGCTCAGTCGTTGGGCGTCTGCCTTCAGCTCAGGTCGTGATCCCAGGGTCCTGGGATCGAGCCCCGCATTGGGCTCCCTGCTCCGCGGGAAGCCTGCTTCTCTCTTTCTCACTCCCCCTGCTTGTGTTCTCTCTCTCACTGTGTCTCTCTCTGTCAAATAAATAAAATCTTAAAAAAAAAAAAAGATAAAAAGATTTTGCACAGCATGGGAAACAGTCAACAAAACCAAAAGACAACTGACAGAATGGGAGAAGATGTTTGCAAATGACATATCAGACAAAGGGCTAGTATCCAAAATCTATAAAGAACTTATCAAACTCAACACCCAAAGAACAAATGATCCAATCAAGAAATGGGCAGAAGACATGAACAGACATTTTTCCAAAGAAGACAGCCAAATGGCCAACAGACACATGAAAAAGTGCTCAACATCGCTCGGCATCAGGGAAATCCAAATCAAAACGTCAATAAGATACCACCTCACACCAGTCAGAATGGCTAAAATTAACAAGTCAGGAAATGACAGATGTTGGCGGGGATGTGGAGAAAGGGAAACCCTCCTACACTGTTGGTGGGAATGCAAGCTGGTGCAGCCACTCTGGAAAACAGTATGGAGGTTCCTCAAGAAGTTGAAAATAGAGCTACCATACAACCCAGCAATTGCACTACTGGGTATTTACCCCAAAGATACAAATGTAGTGATCCGAAGGGGTACATGCACCCCGATGTTTATAGCAGTAATGTCCACAATAGCCAAATTATGGAAAGAGCCAAGACATCCACCAACAGATGAGTGGATAAAGAAGATGTGGTATATATATATATGTGTGTGTATATATATATATATATATATATATATATATATATATATATAATGGAATATTATGCAGCCATCAAAAAAAACCCCGAAATCTTGCCATTTGCAAGGACATGGATAGAACTAGAGGATATTATGCTAAGCGAAATAAGTCAGAGAAAGACATGCATCATATGATCTCACTGATATGAGAAATTCTTAATCTCAGGAAACAAACTGAGGGTTGCTGGAGTGGTGGGGGGTGGGAGGGATGGGGTGGCTGGGTGATAGACATTGGGGAGGGTATATGCTATTGTGAATTGTGTAAGACTGATGAATCACAGACCTGTACCTCTGAAACAAATAACATTATATGTTAAAAAAAGAAGAAGAAGATAGTAGGAAGGGAAAAATGAAGCAGGGGGAAATTGGAGGGGGAGACGAACCATGAGAGACTATGGAAACTGAGGGTTTTAGAGGGGAGGGGAGTAGGGGGATGGGTTAGCCCGGTAATGGGTATTAAGGAGTGCATGTATTGAATGGAGCACTGGGGGTGTTATAAGCAAACAATGAATCATGGAACACTACATCAAAAACTAATGATGTAATGTATGGTGACTAACATAACATAATAAAATTAAATTAAAAAAAAAGATGGGCTGATTCTTTTATAGCAAGCAGAAGATGACAGAACTAGGAACCCATGAGAAAGGAAGAGATTAGACAGTGTTATACAAGATTCCGACTGTCATTTGCAGGAGAAATTTGTCTTACAGAATCCTAAGGTTCACCTATTCACTAGACGTGCACAAGTGTCCCAGTTTCTGAGCATCTAAAAACTCCCGTTGCAGCAGGAAATGCGAAGCAGGCTGTTTATTTTCTAATGTGACCCAATGAGTCAACTGAGGCCTAAGACACTGAATAAATTAGCTGAAAGCTAAACTCTTCTTGCTTCTTTATAAAGTCCTTCACTTTGCTCTCTCTTGTGCTTGAAATTGGGAATACATTGAGATTTTCAAAAATAAAGGGGGAGCGGGGATAGTGATTATTACCCGAGTTGGTAAAAAAGGAAAATTTGACTAGTATAAAATACATGTAAATATTACATTAAAATCTTCCTAGTGTGTAGATTTTTTATTAAGTTTTGTATTTTAATTCCAGTATTGTTAACATATAGTGTTATATTAGTTTCAGGTATACAGTATAGTGATTCAACAATTCTTTTTTTTTTTTTTCAGATTTTATTTATTTATTTGAGAGAGCGAGAGTGCATGAGCAGTGGGGAGGGGCAGAGGGAGAGGGAGAAGCAGACTCCCCACTGAGCAGGGAGCCTGATGTGGGGCTCCATCCTAGGACCCTGAACCTGAGCCGAAGGCAAACGCTTAACTGCTGAACAACTTAACCGAACACTTAACCGACTGAGCCACCCAGGAGCCCCATAGTGATTCAACAATTCTATACATTACTCAGAGCTCATCATGATAAGTGTACTGTTACTCCCCATTACCTATTTCACCTATCCCCCCCATCCTCCTCCCCTCTAGCAACCATTGATTTTTTCTCTATGGTTAAGAGTCTGTTTCTTGGTTTGTCTCTTGCTCTCTCTTTTTTTCCCTTTGCTTGTTTTGTTTCTTAAATTCCACATATGAGTGAAATTATATGGTATTTGTCTTTCTCTGACTGACTTATTTCACTTAGCATTATACTCTCCAGCTCCAAGTACATCCAAGATACAGAAAAAAAAAAACAAAAACTCTCCAGCTCCATCCATGTTGGTGCAAATGGCAAAATTTCATTCTTTTTTGTGGCTGAATAATATTCCATTATATACGTGTGTGTGTGTGTGTGTGTGTGTGTGTGTGTGTGTGTGTGTGTGTGTTATATCACATCTTCCTTATCTATTCATCAATCGATGGACACTTGGGCTGCTTCCATATTTGGCTATTACAAACCAGGGTGCATGTATCACTTTAAATTAGTATTTTTGTATTCTTTGGGTAAATATCTCATAGTGTGCTTGCTGGATCATAGGGTGGTTCCATTTTTAACTTTTTGAGGAACCTCCATACTGTTTTCCATAATGGCTGCACTAGTTTGCATTCCCACCAACAGTGTATGAGGGTTCCTTTTTCTCCACATCTCACCAACATTTGTTGTTTCTTCTGTTTTTTATTTTAGCCATTCTGACAGGTATAAGGTGATATCTTATTGTCGTTTTGATTTGCATTTCACTCTAGTGTGTAGATTTTTAAATCAGTTGCGGGCATTAAAGATGAGGTAACAATCTATTTTTTTGGAATATTTGTCTTCATGCCAAAAGAAATGCTCCACCTAAGTTATTTTTTAATATGGAAGGAAAAATTCTTAGAAAAATTCTCTTTCCTTGAAAATATCACTTTTCTTCTTTTCTTTCATTCATATTTCTGACACCAGCCCATCTGGCAGCTTCCCTTCACCATGAATCAGCTCATAAACATAGATCTCTTTCATGATAACTTTCCAGAGTGAGAAGCAATGTGACAGCTTTCAATCTCTTCCTATCTAAATTTGAAACACCACTTCTTGCTTTACACACTTTTTCATATTCCAGCACTCCATAAATGTGACTAATTCATTTTGTAGTTGTCTATATATCTTTCTCAAGTCTATATCGTTGGCCTACACTTAATAGCCCCCAAGGAAAGTCCCTTAACTATCTTATCCATCTAGAACAGTGGCACATGTCACCGGCATGGCTGCCATGTTGCACAGCTCCAGAAGACATGTAGAATACTGTAGAAATTCTGGAATTGTAAACTTACTAATGCTGTTCACCATCAACCCAAGATTACTACTCAATGGTGACCTTGACAATGAAGTCACTTTCCCATAGCAATTGTGACAAATCCACTCACAACAAGGAAAGAATATGGTTTTGCAGGTGAGATAAAACCTAAAAAGAAGCTCAGAATTAGATGGGAATTCAGAGATCAACTAGTGCAGCCCCTTCATTTGACCCCAAGCTGTCCAAATTCAAAATGCTTAAAACAGCTTGGAAATGTTGAGCTGGTTCCAGAATATCCTGCAATATGTCTTCTGCCATATCACCCTTCATCCCTCACACCCCTACCTTCTCCTCTACTTCCACCGACCACCACACACTTACCATTACTCCTAGAGAAATCTAGATCAAAGATATCAAACTCAAATGACTAAGGGGCTAGGCAGAGGATATAAATTAATAAAGTGGACCAAATAGGGATTGTGGTGACCTATGGAGGGTTCCCCCCACTTGAGAGAAGAGCCATTACTCAGCAAATAGTGCCATACAATTGATGTTCTTCAAGAGAAACCCAAAGCCTAGACTTTTATGTGAAATTTCCTGGATTTTACCTGGGGTTGTTTGTAAGTTCTGTATACCAAGCGAGCCAGATCTGGCCCACAGTTTGCAGTATCTGCCTTTGATGATGGACCCCATGAAGGAATCAACATCTCTTCATCACTCAAAGCTAGGTGATCTGTTATGCACCAATGTCTCTGAGCCTTGGTTTCCTCATCCATACAATGAGAAACTGACCCCTTTATAGGATTTTGAAAGAACTAAGCTTATATAGGTAAAGAACAGAGCACACATGGTTGACACAGTCAATTCTCAATAAGAGATGGCTGTTTACTTCCCTTTGCAGCAGAGACATGTGTATGCGGGTATTGGTAGAATTCACCACAGCCTTCCACCTCTTCCTTTCCCTACTATTAGGGGAAAATGCCCACTACTGAAGGCAGTGGGGTGGGATAATCTTTAATCAGTCATCTTTACAGGGTTTTACAAATCAAAAAATTTGGTTTTGCATGCTTTCTAGCCTAAGGACAGTAAGAACAAACAAATAATAAAATTAAAAGAGAATACATACTTAAACATGTTGCATTTAAACAGAAAACATAATAGTTATAAATAGGAAGGTAGGGTGCTCACTTCCCAACACATTTGCTGAAGATCACACTATATCATGTGTGCTTGGATTCAATTTAGCAAGTCCTACTGAGTGGCCAAGGACAGAAGTCAGTTGGTAACTAAGAACAAACTATGTCTTCCCTCAAAAAGTGAGTGGGTCACTGCCTTCAAAAGGACTGAGCTGGGGGGCACCTGGGTGGCTCAGTCGGTTAAGCATCCGACTCTTGGTTTTGGCTCAAGTCATGATCTCAGGGTTGTGAGATAGGGCTCCCACTATCAGCAGGGAGTCTGCTTGTCCCTCTCCCTCTGCTCTTCCTCCCACTCTCTCTCTCTCAAATAAATAAATGAATAAAATCTTTAAAAAAAAAAAAAAAGGACTGAGCTGGGCTGCCTTTAACTGTTGACAACATAATAGCAGGAAGTGGGGCTAGGACTTAGGGTCAGGGCAGAGGCCACTGGAACTGGGTAAGTCCCTGGAGCACCAGGCTGATTCACTCCCTTTCTATCCCCCTCCCCGTGGTGATGTGGGAGATCCAATGGTAGTAAGGTGTTTGAGCTCAGACGCAATGCCTGGATTACTAGTGGGACTTCCTGTATTTCCCTCTCATTCCTATTTGGTGATGATTTTTATACCTGAATCATAATAGGCAGAAAATATGCAAAACTGCATTTTCTAAAGGCAGTAATGGAATCTGGAGCAAAGTCATTACAGAGTCAGACAACTTGTGACATCTCAGTTCCTACCAGGCTAAAATATCCTCTAATTTAAAATTAAATAAACAACATAGAGACTTGGTGATCCCTATATGCCCACCAACCCCTCACATTAGGCCTTCATACAATAAATACTGATTATTGAATAAAACCAACTCTTGGCAGAGGAAATAATAACCCATGAAGTAAAACCAATAAAAGAATGAAAACTGATACTCTCTAAAAACATGGACTTACTTCTTCATTCTGTTTCTTACTAACAGGCTTTCTCCATTGGCTCATTTATTCATTCATTCATTCACTCAATATTTATTGAGTACCTCCTGTGCTTAAAGCACGCTTAAAAGTTAAATTTTGAGTTAAGAAACAGAACAGATGAACATAGGGGAAGGGAAGGAAAAATAAAATAAAATGAAAATAGAGAGGGAGGCAAATGATAAGAGACGCTGAACTCTAGGATATAAACTGGGGGTTGCTGGAGGGGAGGTGGGTAGGGGGATGGGATAATTGGTGATGGGCATCAAGGAGGGCACTTGATGTAAAGGAGGTCATTGGGTGTTATATGCACTGATGAATCACTAGATTCTACCTATGAAACAAAAAAAACACTTAAAAAGTTAAATTTTGAGGATAAAAAGATGATAAGGATAAAAATTAGAACCTACGGTTATATCTACTCTGTGAAAACCACATGGCCCTCAGAACATAACTGCACCAGATCATCCACTATGGGTACCAATCTATAAGGCCCATCTGTCTAAGTGAGCATATATGTTAAAAACTGTTTTGCTCATGGGGCGCCTGGGTGGCTCAGTCAGTTAATCATCTGACTCTTGATCTCAGCTCAGGTCTTGATCTCAGGGTCATGAGTTCAAGCCCCATGTTGGGCTCCACACTGGGTGTAGATCCTACCTAATAAAAAATAAAAATAAGGGGTGCCTGGGTGACTCAGTCGGTTAAGCATCTGCCTTCGGCTCAGGTCATGATCCCAGGGTCCTGGGATCAAGTCCTGCATCGGGCTCCTTGTTCAGCAGGGAGCCTGCTTCTCCCTATGCCTGTTGCTCCCCCTGCTTGTGCTCGCTCTCTCGCTCTCAAATAAATAAATAAAATATTTTTTAAAAATAACATAATTTTAAAAAATTTTTTAAACTCTTGCCCTCAATTTTCCTCTGTGCTGCACTGACAGTGTGAATCTCACTTGGTTTGGCCAAATTGAAAAGCAGCTTAAAAGACAGAAGGGACATTTGCTTATGAATTTATCATTCTTTTGAATTATAAGTTTATTTCATGTTGGAGCTGATGACTCTCAAACCTAAAGCCTTCACTTGAAATATATCAATACTGTCCTAAATCAGTCTGTTATCAAAGAGGTGATCAGAGGGGTAGTTGTGACAAGAACTAGGAACTTTCTGGTGGCCTATAAACATCATTTAACCACAATTTGCATGAAGAGGATTATAAGACCAGGTATGGTGCACCTGGGTGGCTCAGTCATTAAGCGTCTGCCTTCGGCTCAGGTCATGATCCCAAGGTCCTGGGATTGAGTCCCACATCGGCCTCCCTGCTAGTGGGGAGTCTGCTTCTCCCTCTCCCTCTGCCTGCCACTTCCCCTGCTTATGCTCCCTCTCTCCCTCTCTCTCCCTCTCTCTGTCAAATAAATAAATAAAATCTTAAAGAAAAAAAAGATGGTGATCCCTTTGCGTGTTAAGGGAGCACAGTAAATAGCATAGATTGGGTAGAGATGAGAGTAAGTTCTATATATCTTTTCATAACATTTGCTTCTTAATCCATGTGAATAAATGACCTATTCAAAAAGGATGGCCATCCTGAGCCCAGCTAAAAATTATCTGGACCTTTATGGAGAGTCAGCTGCTGAGTCTAGTCATGAACAAGTGTATGAACATCTTCTCTACCCTGCCACTCTATTGGCTCAAACTTGGAGTACCCTGTCTGTGCTATTCAGTGTAGACCAAGCTGCTGTGATAAATAGATCCAAACATGTAATGGTCTGCTATGGTAAAAGTTTATTTCTTGCTCATGTACCTGGGAGGGCGTTCGAGTCTGCAAGCAACTCCCCTCCACATGATCATCCAGACACTAGGAACCTTACATCTAGTGTCCACCCCTCTCATTCCCTAAGGCCTCAGTATCATATATATCAAACTGACAGAAAGGGAACAGGTGCAGGAGGGCATATGTGCTCACATGCTCCTTTTATTAAAGTGACACACATCACTTCCTCTCATATTCTATTGGTGAGAACAAGTCTTATGACTCCTATCAAGTACAAGGCAGGCTGGGAATGCAGTCTCTATCTGGCCAACCTCTTTCCATCTCAACATTTACTATGGAAGGGGAGAGTAGACAGTTACCCTTCTCTGACACCATCACTATCTCCATCACGAAGGAATTTTGGGAGGATTATCATTCATCCAGCAAACCTTCCCAAGGAACCCCCATGTCAATCCCTGCTGATATAAAGGATACTTTGATGTGATTTGTGGTTTGTGGAGATGAAATTTTTCTCCAGTTGGAATGATGAAGAGAAGGTCACAGGAACCAGTTGAAGACCTCACTTACCCTGAGCCTCCATATGACCCAGTATAGGAATCAGAATCACTATCTTTTTCCATCATCCATCTCTGATTCTGTCATCAATGTTTCCTTGTTCCCTTGTAGACTTTCCCTGTTATCATCTATGGCAAGAGGACCTCTCAATGACCAATTATGTGTTCTCTTCTTGACCCACCTGACTCCAATTCTAGCATTCATTTCCACAATCATGGCTTCTTTATCCCTCCAGGAGATCACCCTCCCAACCCTGTCTGCCCAATGCTTCACATGTGCTTATACTTGTGTGTGCACACATGCACATACATGTATGCCTGTGTGTGCCCACGTGCATGCACTGAGACTGTGATGTAGCTGTTACTGTGCCCAGCCCCAAGGAAGCACAGCAGGATGGTACAAGGCATAAACTTGCCCACAGCCCTGTCGGAAGGAAGAGAGAAACACATGGACAAGCATCCAAGGGGCAACAATTAGGGATAGATTTTGAGCTGAAATGCCTCTGCCAAGGACTTAAGCAACGCAGATGAGATCTAGTCCACAGAATATAGCAGGTGGAAGCAACAGATGCAGATTTTGAAGGTTTCTGCATTAAACTAGAGCAAACAAAAGCAAAATTCAACCAGACCATGTAACTCCAGGAATTACTTTTTCACCACCAAGGGCCTGTTTTAATTATTTATATACATCACATGGGCTCATGTTTGCAAAGATTTTTCCTCCTAGAGAAATTACATTTATTAGATAGCAAGGTCTTCATTTCCCCTGTGTCTTATTAAGCAAAGACATGTGCAACTACCAAGCAGGGTTTCTGATCACTCATTTGTTCATTCAACAAACATTTACTGAACCTTTACCATGTGCCAGGCACTGGGGAGATGGAGGAGAATGCAGCAGACAAGGTCCCTGCCCTCCTGTTCTTACTGCAGATCATCAAAAGATCATAAATACATAAGTACAAATTAGAAAGGAGAATAAAGGAAGCCATGAGAGAGTATGAGGTGAGATTTGCATGAGGCGGGGCTTCAAGAAAGGCATCTCTGCCTAAGGGACACCTGAGCAGGGACTAGATTCTCAAGAGGTGTGACTGCCCTAAATTGAGTAATCCCCTCTAAAAGAGATTAAAACACTGAACTTAAAAAGGAAGCGGATAATGTCTACATGTCTCCTCTGTGCCAGATACAGGGCTGAGCTGTTTCTCAGCACTACTTCTTCTCTTCCCCTGCCCAGAACTTCCAGGTGGGTGATCTGCTCCCCAATTTTTACAGATTAAGAACCAAGGCTCAAAAAGTTTCAGTAGCCTGATTGTACCTCTTGTTTAGTAAAAGGCAGCTCAGAGAGTCAAACCTGGATCCAAAGTCCTTAGTAGCCAGTACAAGAAGACAGGGATGCCTGGGGGGACCCTGTTTCAGCACTGCAAGGAAAGCCACCAAGAGGCACCTGCACCTGCTGTGAAGGAAAGAAGGAGGCACCCAGGTGACACTAAGATACTTATACCCCTAGAGGGAGCCTGCAAGAAACCATAACCACACAGGCCCCTTCATCCCTTGGACCACCTCTTCTGCTTCCCAGGCTATGCAAACAGGTGGTCCGTGGGAGCAGCCCAGTGGATGAGGAAGTCGTCCTTTTGTACAGATTTCTATAAATGTAATCTGGGCTTTAACAGAATTTGACCTCTCATGCTGAGTCCTTTGCAGGTCCCATCATCATTCCTGGCAGGACTCCCAACCTCCCATAAAAAGGAATGTGTGACCTATTTTAAAATTCCTCCAGGGAAAGAGTCGGCATGTTGCCTTGGCAACTGATGCGAACCCTTCTAGTAGTCCTGCTTAGCTCTTCCTTCGGTCTAACGTACTTCCTCCCTGATGCGATTCAAAGCCTGTGCTGGCTTCCCAGGGGTGGAAGAGAGGGCAGAAGTGATTCCCCACCACCATAGCCTCCTACTGTCCCTTGCTCCATGAGACTTTAGGGGACAGAGAAAGGGAAGCAGAAGCAGATGACAATAGGAGGACCCTCTTACCCAGAGATGGAGGCTTGGCTTGCAAGGCCTGGGCAGTCTCTAGTCTCTAAAATTGGACCTGGTTCCATCACAGAGTTGCTAACATGTCCCTCTGCCTTCTCCTCCACTGACCGCTCTAACCTCCCAACCCACAGCTTTAAGAAGCCTGCCTCTCTACCAGCCCTCCAAGAGCCCCCACAACCCAGACCGACCAGGTCTCCCGTGAGGGTTTGCACTGTGGACTTGTGTCTTTGGCTTTGCTCACACATGCATTCTGTCACCCTTTCTCAAAGTCAAAATTCCTGGTGTGAAGAGCCCATGCCTGATGTTGCTTTTCAGCCATCACATCAGTGAGCTGTAATACTCATTTCTACTGACTTCAAAGGGAGTTACAGACTTCTCTCCCTCTCACCATGTTGTGGAGCCCATACCGACTTCTCCTTCAGCCACCCTCCCTGTGAAGGAGAAGACCTGCACCAGTAGGCACCCAGAACTTAATGGGACCAGAACAAAGCAAAGTCCTTCTGCCCTGGCCCTGATTAGAAGGTGGGAAGCAGAGCTTTGAAGAAAGGAGTGAGGGATCGGCACAAATGCTTTCCAGGACTATTTTGGCTACAAATGACAAAAGCCCAAGTCAAACTGGCCTAAGCAAAAAAAAAAGAAAAAACAAAGAAAAAAAGGATGGACTCATTTAACTGAAAATCAGGCTGGATCTGGTGGCTCTGACAATGTGATCTCCATCCCTTAAATTTATTCTGTTTTGGCTTCATTCTCAGCAGGCTTCTGCCCACATGGTGACAAAGATGGCCACCAGCAGAACCAGGTATCTGCCTTACTAGGGTTGAACTCCAGCAGAAAAAAAAAATGCCACCTTTCCCAGAATTCTAACCAAGTTCAAGACTGAGTCTCCTGGGTCATGTGTCCAGCCCTGAATCGTTCCCCCTGGCAGGGCCTGAGTCATATGTCTGCTTCCTGGAGCTGGGTGGAGTCTTCCCCACAAACCCTGTGACCTGAAATAGGGGAGAGGTGATACCCCCACACAAAATCAAAGTGCTGTTAGCATAAGCAGAGGACACGGAAGCTGAGCTGACAAGCACAACAGATGTCCACTGCCATCTGCATCCTTTCCCTTCTCTTCCTTTTCCTTGTTCAGAATAATAAGATGCGGAGTTGAAAGTGTCTTCCCCTTGAGAAACATCTTTAGCTCTGAAGGATTGGGCAGGGCCCGAGAAGAACTGAATTGGGGGGGGGGGGAATGAGTCACCTAAAATTGGCGCTGACCTAAGTTTACAGAGAGAGGAGTGAATGGGGGTCTTATTTATTCCTTTTTCTCATTGAAATCCCCAGCTCTCTTCCACCTTGAGGCCTTTCTCATTGGCTGTTCATTGCCAGCGGGACTTTGCAGACATCAGAACGGTTTCCTTAATTATATGTCTGTATTTAAAAAAAAAATAAATAGTGGTGCTTATCACTCTGCTTGCACATGGGGACCTGGATGAGCCCACTGATGCAAAGCAGTTTCTAAGCAACTTGTGGAGTTGGTGCCTAATGCAACAGCTATGAGATTTGGAGGAAAAATAAAATAAAGCCCATGGACACTCAATGTGGAGCCAGTTGTGATTGGTTCATAAAGGCTGCACAGCGTCCTTTGGGAGGTTAATTCCATCTCATGCTGACAGAAAGGGGCTTGTTTCTGGAGAGCCAGGATCTCTCTGGTGTGGGACGCTTGTTAGTGGGCTTCTGGAGGATTCCAATAAGCACTCTGTCCCAGGGAGCCCTGGTGCTGATACTGTGTGATAACAGAATTGCTGATGTTCGGAACTGAGAGAGGCTCTGAGCAGTGCAAGCAAATCCAGGGAAGAAGGTGAGGACGGGGAGAGGGCAGGGCCAGGTTTCCTTGTGGGCCCCACTCCCACCCCCAGCCCTCAGCCAGTGTGGTACTACTGCCTGAGAGAGCACGGGGAGGCCTTCTGACTGATGAGGAGGGATTTACGGCCACAGAACTGACCTTACAGCACACAGAGAGAGTGAACCACGGCCAGCAAACTGGCGTCATGAATAAGTGAGACCAGCATTTGCATCTGGCTACAACATTCACATCTGCATGACCCTGGGAGAATCATTTAACCTCTCTTTGCCTAAGTTTTCTTGCTTTTTAAGTGGAAATAATAACGGGATCGTCCTAAGGATTAAGTGATTTGTGGAACACACAGCATGCCCTCCGTCATAAAGGGCTCATACCAGGCCTCTATGGCGACTGCACTAAGATTCTGGGTATTCTATTGGTCATTTCTGCAACAGACTATATCCATTAACTTTTTTTTAAGACTGTATTTTTTATAAGTAATTTTAGGTTCTCAGCAAAACTGAGAGGAAAGTACAGAGTTCCCACACACACTCTGCCACCACACATGCATACTTTTCCATTATCAACAGCCCTTCCTCCCCAGTGGTGCATTTGTTACAATTGATGAACCTATGTTGATCATCATAACCACCCAAAGTCCCTATTTTACTTTAGGGTTCACTCGTGGTGTTGTACATTCTATGCATTTTATCTGTTAACTTCTGCCATGTAATGAATCACCTAAAACTTAGTGACTTCAAACAATAATTTATTTAGCTCATGATGCTGTGGGTTGACAATTTGAGCTGGGCTCAGATGGATGGTTCTTCTGGCCTCGACTCACTCATGCTTATGCAGTCAGTTGCCAGGCCACCTAGGAACTGACTGACTAGGATGGCCTCAGCTAAGATGGCTTGTCTCTACTCCACATGACCTCCATCCTCTATCTTGCTAGCCTCAGTAGTCCCATGACTGAGGGAACAGTAGTCCCTACTGTAGGGAACATCAACCTGCTTTTTAAATCCAAGCACCACAAGTTCTATACTGTCCTCGTCAGCTCCAGCCCACCCAGGTATCCAAGAGCAATCCAGTATGAGTAGCAGGAGATCCTCAGTAAACCCCCATGCTTCCACTTTCCACCTACAGCCATGGCCCTTCTTTGCTAACACTTGCCCCTAACCAAGCTGATATTAACAACACATACCTAGCCAGATATCAGGGCCATCTCTTCTAGCCTGGTCCTCTTCAACTCATATGACATCATCTCACTTCTGCAAATCCATTGCTAGATGATAAATTTAAAAATATATTAGTAGGAAATCACTGAAATCTTTATTCTGAAACAAAAATCCCACAGTGAAACATGAGGTGAGTTGCTATGAGAGAAATTTACACCATCTGATCATCTAAAATTCTATTCTTTGTCCTGCCACCAACTCAGCAAGAAGCATTAATTGAGTTACTTTCTCTCTGGGCCTTTTATTCCTTGTCTCCCTGCTCTGCTCCCCATGTCTTACAGAAGAAGGCCACCAGCTGCCCAACACTTCCCTAGATTTCCAGCTCCCAGGCCAGAGGGTCAGAAGTGCTGGTGAACAGGGATGTTAAGGGTTAATAGGAATGTCTCCATCCCAAGAGAATGCTGAGACTGATTGGCTAATTCTAAGGTGATTGACTAACATTCCTTATCTGTTGAGACTCCATAAAGGTCCAAAGTTTGTACTCAGCCCTGTTAGCAAGTGATGGAGTAATGTGTCTAGCTGGTCATTCCAGTTGGAGTTTCCTGTGTGTGTTAATATCTACCTCCTAAATGATATGACTGCTAGGGAAAACAGTATGGAAGTTCCCCCAAAATGGAATAGAACTACCATATGATTAGCAATCCCATTTCTGTGTATTTATCCAAGAGAATTAAAATCCAGATCTTGAGAAAATGTTCACTGCATTAGTTACAACATTATTTACAATAGCCAAGAGGTGGAAACAACCTAACTGTCCATCAGTGGATGAACAGATAAGAAAAATGTGGTATATACATACAATGGACTATTACTCAGCCATAAACAAGAAGGAAATCTTGTCATATGCTACAACATGGATGAACCTCAAAGACATTATGCTAAGTGAAATAAGCCAGTTATAGAAGGACATGTACCTTGTTTCCATGTTTCCAATTATATGATGTATCTAAAGTAGTCAAAGTTGTAGAAACAGAAAGTAGAATGGTGGTTGCCAGGGCTAGGGAGATGGAAATGTAGAGGTCCAGTTATGCAAGACAAAAAAGTTTTAGAGCTCTTCTGTACTACATTGTACTGAGAATTAACAATACTGTACTATATACTTAAAATTTTGTGAAGAGGGTATACCTCATGTTATATGTTTTTACTGCAATAAAAAAAGATGATAACAATAATTATCTCCTACCTTCCCATTGTTGGATGGTAAAGATATTTCATGTGAAAATGGTTTGGAAGCAGGTAAAGTACTATGCAAATGTAAGGGATTATTACTTTGATTATTATGGTACCCCACCTCACCTTTTTTTCTATTTCAGAATGCAAGATTATCTTCTAATTAAGTCTAAATTGCTGGAAGAGGCTACACTTTACACCAGACCCTCCAGTAGTCTTCTGGTGCCAAACACCAGACAGGGCATCAACACAAGTGATCGCAAGCAGGCAAGACTCCTTAACCACAGACAGAGAAGTGCTGATGCGCAAAGTTGAGAAAACACTGCCTTGTGGAGCTATCTTCCAGTTTGTATATGATATCCAAAGGCAGAGCTGTGCTCTCCAGCCATGAAATCAAAGATATTTTTCACACCCTGGCCAGAGATGTTTCAAAGGGGGAGTCAGAGACAGGAGCATTAAAAAAAAAGAACAAAAAAAATGCCATTGCATCTCCAGCTTAAAAGGAAAAAAAAAGTTCATCTCCAGAAGCTAGCACAGTGCCCAATACATAGTATTCACCAGCCAAGGTACATAGAAAATATTGGTTGGATGAAGAATGGATGGATGGTGGATGGACAGAAGAAAGGGAGTAAAAATGAATGAACAAGCATAAAAATGCTCCCAAGTTGGGCTTCTATCTTTACGAAGAGATGTCTGCCCACCAAAATGATCAGAAACTGCTATTCAACTAGTACCAAGGCAGGTTTTCATCATGAACAGCTTTTCATGACCCAATGTTAGTCACAATGCCATTGTTAGCTTGAAGGATGACTTCCTACAAAATTACAAAAATGATCCCCTCTTGGAGGGTGATTAGGAAAAGGCATCTACTCTGGGCTGGCATAGCCAGGCCCCACACCTTGGATTCTAGTGCCTGTTCATTCCCTCTGTTAGGTATTTCTGTGCAATGCACAAAACGAACATCTGGACTAAGTGGCTTTGATTAGTTGTATGATGAAGCAAAAGCTAATAACTTGGAAGGAGACAGACTGTGGCTCAGTGGTTTGTCAGGCTCCCTTCTCCAGCCCCCTTTCGGGCTGGAATCAGGGTTTGACAGCCAGCGGCCTTAAGTGAGCACACACAGAGGTGTTCTGGCAAAGAGTCAAAGAAAAAGAATCCTGTGTAATCTTTACCCAGATCAAGATAAGCAATATTTCCACAAAGACTTCTCTCCTGCCCCTTTCCAGACCCTTTCCCAACCCTAGCTCCCTTAGGCTAGATTAAGACCTCTATCACTATGTATCAGTTTTGTCTGTTCTTTCATAAAAACAATCATACAGTATGTTCTCTTTTGTGTCCAGCTTCTTTAACTCAACATAATTGTGTTTGAAATTAGTCCATTATTGTGAGTTGCATTAGCTCATTACTTTCATTCTGAGGAATATATTCAAATGGCCAAACCACATATGAAAAAGAAGATACCCAAGTGGCCAAGTCACATACAAAAGGTGTTCAAAGTCGTTAGTCATCAAGGAAATACAAATTAAGCCCACAGTGAGATATCTCTACACCTTCACAGGACTAGCTAAAAACAAAGACTGACAATATCAAGAGTTGGTGAGGACATGTAGAATCTGGAACTCTTGGACACCACTGGTAAAATCACTATAGAAAACTGTTTGGCTTTCTAATAAACCTAAACATTCGTGTCTTCTATGACCCAGTAATTCTACCCCCAGGTATTTACTCAAGAGAAATGAAAACATAAATCTACAAAACGACCTGTACAAGAAAGTTCCAGTAGCTTTGTTTATAAAAGTCCCAAGTGGAAACAGCTGAGAGCTCCATCACTAAGAGAAAGGATAAACTGTGGTATGTCCACACAATGGACATGTCACTCTTAACTCTCTGGGGCTTCAGTTTATGGGAAGAATAATGTTTATACCACATACAGAATCATTAGAAGAACAATGTGGAAAGTGGCTTACAAATATAGGATTTATTTTTGGTTTTGTCACTACATAAGTAAGAAAAAGACAAAGAAAAGTAAGTGAAAAAAAGACACAAACCAACATGCTGTTGGCTGCCAACTCTTAAACCTACTTAAATATCTTATCTCCCTAGATCCAGCTACCATTTTGCTGACCTACAAGCAAGAAATAGTCATGAAATGAAACCATTTTTGCCAAAACAAAAACAAGGTAACCAGAAGGGTTAGTCTTAGAGCCTTAAGCTTTAAGAAACAGCCAAATTTCCTGCACACGTTTAATCTGCTTAACTTAGAAATCTCAAAGCATCTGCTTCTGCATCTTTTCCATCATATTGATTTTGTTTTATTATTAAATGCCTCATCTTTTATTCTGTTTTAATCAGCAAACCACTTCAAAACTCTGGAAACAAGCAGGAAAATAATCACATGCCTACACACATGCACTCAGATACAAATATGCACATATGTTGCCTTCCCCATCTATGTGTATATGGAGGTCGTCATGTTTTCTACATCTCTACATACAATAAGCATAATATAAAGCAATGAGTCACTTGATAGCAAACATGCCAGCACATATACATCTGCGTGAGGTTCCCCAAAGTGGAGACTTTCTACCCTTATTCCCACAATGCTGTTCTTGCTCAAAACATTTTTGGATCTTTGGAAGCTGTGTTATATAAAGAATTGTGAAAATAACAGAGCCTGTTGAGTTAGGAGGAGAAAAGCCTACCCTTAAATATTTGAAGAGTCATTGGGCAAAAGAAGCAATACGTGTTTTATAGCCATTGTACATATGAGGAAACAGGTTCCATTGTGTGTCACAGCCAAGTAGGGTACTGGCTTGATGTGAGCTCAGGCAGTCTGCCCCTGATCTGCTCTACCACTGGCCTCTTAGAATAGAATGGGACAGACTAATGATGAAAGAATGATATTGCACCCCAGGTGTTCTGGTGGAAGAGTACTGGGATACAGTGAGTGCTTCAGGGGGAGAGTGCTCAGTCAGCCCCGAGGACTGGGGGTGTGGTGGTGGGTGCCAGGAAGGACTTCAGGGAAGAACTGCCATTCACAAGGAAAGGACTTTAAAAAGCTGATTCGACTATTTGCAGACTGGTGGGTTCTTATGTTCTCACCTTTTTCCAAGGTTGGATCAGAAAAAGCCAGATAGGACTTATAACATCCTGTACCTCATCACTATCCTAATGTTTGTCTGGTCCTCAAAGAGTGTTTGAACTCTCTCCTGCCAATAGGGATCTTGAGACAGCTTTGGAAAATGGGGCCACTGCAGGGATATAAGTGACCTGCCAAGGCCTTCTCCCCTCTGCCTCCTAGACTCTAGAAATTCATCATCAGATCTTTCTTTAGCAGTCAGGTGGTGGTCCAAGGAGTGTGTGTGCATGCGTGCATGTGTGTGTGCATGGGCATGTGTGTGTGTGTCTGTCTGTGTGTCTGTGTGTCTGTGTGTTGGAAGGGAGGTGGGGAGGGGGCTGCCTCTCCCCCGGCCCCAGAGCATCCTGCTCCTGTGCATGTGAAGCTGAAGCTGCCTGGCCCTTTGATCAAGACCCCATGCTGTGCCTTGTTCAGGGAATTTTTAAATTCTCTTTCATTTTATTGAGCGACTTCACTCCCCACCTCCCATCCCTGAGTCAGGTCTCAGGATTATTGGGTCCTTCTCTTCATTGATTTGTTTTCCTGACCTTTGTAGTAGATACTGAAATATATGGATGGAACAAGAAAGGAAGGAGGAAAGGGAAGGGGAGGGAGCCCGGGTAGCCTCTGGAAGGGAAGGCTCATGGTGAGGATCTTGGGTCTGGCCACATTTTACAGAAAAGAGACAAGTCAGGTGGCAGTTGCCTGGTGCCCCAGAAGAGGAAGCCCCTGGTTTATGGGGGCTGACCACTGAAGACCAGGCTGAGGTCACAACTCTGGTCCCCCACAAGCACCAGAGACTGATGCTGGACCTCTGTGTCTCTATGCATTTGCTTTCTATTGAAAAAACTCCTGTGTCAGCTCCGTCTTTCATTCTTTTGGAAAATACCTGCTCCACTCCACTCAAGGGTCTGCACTAGGAACTCATGCATGCTCTTCTTTCCCTCTGTCTCTGAGTCTCAGTTTTGTATTAAACCCCATGTCCTCAGACCAGCCACATTGGTACAGGTTCCATCATCAACACTGAGAAGGAAGAAATGAATATTTGTGGAGTACCCACTGCCCATCATTGTAAGAGGTGTTTAATTTGTATTATGGGTTACTAGGCCAGACTTTTCCTGCTGTTCCAGATACGAAGCTGGGACCCACAGTGGAGCCACCAACTGGAAGGCAGTGCTGGATCTAAGACATGTGGTTCCTCCCAATGGGTATGAGTGCTATTCCCACCTCAAAGCTAAGTGAGAAGGCTTCAAGAGTCAGTAAAGATCTGGGATTCCTGCAAGATGGGGAGACTGGCCCCTCAACCCCAGGGAGGCACTGTGTCCACCGAGCAGGAGACATGCCTGAAGAGGAGGCACAGGGCAGAAGGGGACAGCCCAGAGCAGCCCATACCTCATTGTTTGGTGAGGCTGATGATCTGAGTCCCCTGAAGGTCAAGCATCAAAGTGGCTGGACTTGACTTGTCTTTCCTGTACTCTACTCAGGTGGCCTGCCTGCTAGGCACAGGGAGGCAGGAGGAGGTAGTGTGGTTGACTCCATAGTGAAAATTAAGTGGGGAGTGGGAGAGGTCAGCCAGCATCAGGGAGTTACCACAGGACCCTTCAAAGGCCCAGACATACATCGTGCAAGAACGCCTCGTCCTTGGACTCATGTCACAGAGAATATCAACAACCAGTCAGTGTTGGCCCAAGAAATACCAACAGCCCCCAAAGGAAGCACCAGAGATGGGCACAATTATATAAAGAGAGGCTTGTCCTCTTTTTAAATATTTTTTTGAGAGAGAGGAAGAGAGAGAGAGAGCGCACACACACAGGAAGAGGGAGAAGCAGACTCCCTGCTGAGCAGGGAGCCCAGTGCGGGGCTCGATCCCAGGACGGTGAGATCATGACCTGAGCTGAAGGCAGACACTTAACCAACTGAGCCACCCAGGCACCCCAAGAGAGGCTTGTCCTTTTCTGTTTCCTTCCACCAGAGAGACCATTCTGGAAGAACTAGGCTCTGAAGGAGTGGAGGAGTGCTGCAAGCTACCTAAAGGGAGGGCGGTAATGTAGATGAGATCTGAGTGGAGTTTGCAAGTTTTTGCAAGCAGGCTCTGCAAACACCCCTGCCCATATCCCCTCATCTTCACCTTTGAGTTCACACAGGCCTGACTTCCAGCTGCCAGAGCCTGCATGTCTTTGCCTGCAAGCCTTTCTCTGGCCACTGAAGCCTTTTCTGCCCACAAATAAGTGCTGGGGAATTGACATCCCCCTAGAAGCAGCCCTCATCCACTGATAGGTGGGATTTGGTGTATAAATACCCCAGCTTCTTCATTTGTGTAGAATAACTCTGAGTCACTTGTTCTACACTATATTAGTTATCGACTGCTATATGACAATTTATCCCCAAAGCATAGAAGCTGGAGAACAGCAACACGTAAGTATTACCTCTCAATTGGTCAGGAATTCAGAAGAAGCCCGAATAGGTAGCTCTGGCTCCAGGGTGCTCCTGATTTTGCAGTCAAGATGTCAGCCGGGGCGGCAATCAGTTGAAGGCCTGACTGGGGCTGACTGATCTGTTTCCGAGCCAGCTCACTGACATTGCTGGCTGCTGACAGGCCTCAGTGCACCACCACTCAACTTTGTGATCTGCGGCTGGCTTCCTCTGGGGCTCTAATCCAAGACAGTGAGAGACCAAGGTGAGAACAGAAAAGTCTTTTGCAGCCCAGCCTCAAAAGTCAAATACTGTGTTAATTATCAATGTCTGCATAACAAATTACCCCAAGACTTAGTAGCTTTAAAATATGTATTAACTCACAATGTCTATTGGTCAAGAATCTGGGCACAGCTTAGCTGGGTGCCTCTTTGTGCCTCTGACTCAAAATTCCTCACCAGGCTGCTCCCCTTGTGGACCTCTCCATAGGGTAGCTCACAGCATGGGGGCTGGTTTCTTCTCAGAGCTAGTGAAGAAGAGAGCCAGAGAATACAAGCAAGGCAAAAACCAGAGTCTTTTTGCAACCTAATCTCAGAAATGACATGCATCAGCTTTGTCATATTCTATGGTTAGAACGGCATCACTTCTTATATGGTTGCAAATGGCCTACACCTAGGGAGGGGACTGTACGAGGTCAAGCATACCAGCACGTAGGAAGAATTGGGGCCATCTCGGAGGCTAACCTACCATGGTAGAGCATCACTTCTGCTATATTCTACTGGATGCGCAAGCCCCACACATAGTTCAGTGTGGAAAGGAATTACACAAAGGCACGAATACCTGGAGGTGAGGATCACTGGGGCAGACTTGAAGGCTGACCCCCACAAAAACTGTCTCCAGAGTTCCCCAGTGAGATTATGCATTTGTTGATGATGCACTTTCAAATGCCTTCCTTCCTTCCCCTGGCTCACTTCCCCACTCCTCTACTGGTCTTTCCTGGCATCATCTCCCAAATAAACCACTTGCATATGAATCCTTATTTCAGGGTCTACTTCTGGGACAGCCCAAACTAAGACAAAGAGTGACCCATTAAATTAGACTTATAGGGGTGCCTCGTGGCTCAGTTGGTTAAGCGTTTGCCTTTGGCTCAGGTCATGATATGGTCCTGGGATTGAGCCCTGTGTCAGGCTCCCTGCTTCTCCCTCTCCCTCTGCCTGCCACTCCCCCTGCTTGTGCTGTCTCTCTCTCTCTCTCTGTCAAATAAATAAATAAAATATTTTTTTAAAAAATTAGACATATAAAAGTGTGTGTGTGTGTGTGTGTGTGTGTGTGTGTTAGGAACTGATGCAAAATTTATTTCTTACTGTGGGACACAGCAAAAATTTTGAAAGCCATTGTAGTAAGCACCACAGGATTTCAGGGACAATGGTTTCCTTTAACCCTGATGAAATCTAGAAAGACTAGACCTTAAGAGGATTCAACGGGGGTAGAGAGAAGACAAAGAAATATGAAAAATTGGAAAGTGCACTGTGCATCCAGAAACAGTGACATGTAAAACTAGGGCTGTTACTTCCTGAGTTCATTCCCCACTTGTCTGTTGGAGTTTTGCTTCTATCTGCTCATCACCTTACTTCAATGGGGGACTTCTGTCAAGATGCCCATATCCAATCTGAGCTCCAGCCAAGCCTCATGCCTAGCAAATATTCCATACTTTCATGAGGGAGAATTGCTCTGTAACCAAATTGTATAGATGAAATGCAAAAAACTTCATAGCATTTGTGGGGGAGGAGGGAGATTCCCAGGAGTAAGTTAAGTCACTTGAAACAACTGCACATTTTCATACATTTTTCAAAATTCACTTTGAGACTGACTTTAGATAGATAGGTACCAAATGACTCTTGACCTCTAAGTACCCAAAAAATGCCCAGGAGAAATCAAGGCCTTCCAAAGCACTCAGTTGTGGGCCTATCAAGGGCTGGCTAGAGGAGCTTAAATCCAAATTAATTACCCAGATATCTCTACTTTAGAAGTTGGGCCACAGACAAACTCATCAGCATGCAATAGCAGCACCAGTCCCATGGTGAGAAGAAAAGGAAGCAGGATAATGAGGACAGTAGATAAAAGGGAGACCATGGAGGAGGATCTTAATTGTATCTTAATTGAGTCACACACTTTCTCCTTCATGCAGATCCCAGCCCTCAAGTCAGAAAGAGAGTGTCCTCTCTGCTTGGGTGCTTCTTGTGTCCCAGCCATGACTGGTGTCCAAGGTCAACATACTGTGGCATTCCATTAGGAAACAAGTGTATCAGTTAACTGTTGCTGCAATAATGTTATATAATAAACCACCCCAAATCTTAGTAATAATCACTCATGTCACCCACATATCTGCAGATCTGTGGGTCTGCAGGTCAGCTGGAAGTTGGCTGATTCAGGCTGGGATTGGCTAAGCAGCTCTGCCTCAAGCTTTGGATGTAGCTCATCTTAGCCCTCACTGAGGCTTGGCTCATATCTGCTCCACAAGTATTGGTTTCAGGGCCCAGAGGTCTAGAAGGTCTTCTCTGACACACAGGGAAAGAGCAGAAAATCCAAGGCCTCTTAAGACCTGAGCTTGGGGGCGCCTGGGTGGCTCAGTAGTTAAGCATCTGCGTTCGGCTCAGGTCATGATCCCAGGGTCCTGGGATCGAGCCCAGCATCAGGGTCCCTGCTCAGTGGGGAGTCTGCTTCTCCCTCTCCCACTCCCCCTGCTTGTGTTCCCTCTCTCGCTGTGTCTCTCTCTGTCAAATAAATAAATAAAATCTTTAAAAAAACAAAACAAGAACCTGAGCTTGGAATTGGCAGCCCCTCACTGCCATCCATATATCACTGGCCCAAGGATGTCACATGGCAGAACTAAAAGTAAGGGGTGAGGGCCACACTCCACCCACAGTGAAGCCATGGCAACGGTGAGGACATAGGGCAGAGTGAGGGATGCAGAGCCAACAATTCCATCTACCAAAGCTTGGCTCTGCCTCCAAACTCAAACTGAAGCCACGATAATTGATAGAGAGTCTGGAATTCTAATCCATTGGTTGTATTTCTGATAATTAGGAAGTATGAAGATGAGAATGACATGCTCACACACCTGACCACCACAAAAACTGGAGGACAGTGATGGAGTACACTACCCACTTCATTTGCGCTTTGGGAGTAGTCATTGTAGACCATTGCACTCACGGGCCTACATTGTCAGCCTACATTGTCACGGGTCTACATTACTTGCTGTCCAAAAAGGTGTGGTGTTTCCTCTGACATTGGAATATGAGGGTAATTGCAGGTTATGTGGTCATTTCCGGGAAGAGAAGAAGGTCTTTCTTCAAAGACAGATGTGCTGCTCTATAATCATGAATATTTCATAATCATCTCATTCCTTTTACATTGGCTCTGGCCTATGTGGTTGGCTGGCAAGGCTACTTCTGAGAAGGAAAAAAGTCCCCATTTCTTTTCTGAAGGTGGAGTCCAAAGAAATCCTGCTTTTTTGAGTTGGATTGAAAACTATCCCAGACTGTTCCAACCTGCAGAGCTTGGAGTCAGTTGTGACAACATGCATTCCCAGGCCTTGTGAGTCACTCCTTGGGTGGGCACAGGGTCATAGCACCCAGACCTGCAGCTTGACCCTGCAAGAAAGTGCCCACCCAAAGAGCAGGTGGGGGCTAAATTCCACTCCATCTTCTACTCGACAAGCCAAGCACCCAGACTAGGGACTGCATAATCCCAAAGGAAAGGACAACTTTGATAATCTGCCCACAAAGGGCACATTTTGGTAATCCACAGAAAGACAATTTAGCACCAAAGGAGAATTTATCTCCATGGTTCTCCCAGATTGCCCAGAGGCTCCCCAAAGCATGGAACCTGGCAAAATGTGTTATTTTGGATTACTCTTTCTAACTCTTCATTACTCCCACCACCGCATCTGCATCCACATCCTTTGCCATGTGACTCTGCACTGCCCCGCCACTGGAAGAGGCAGGAAGTACATCTCCATTCCACCCACAATGGGCTTGACCATGCGACCTGCTTTGCCAGTAGAATGTGAGTGGATGTGAAGTGAGCAGAGACTTTAAAAGCACTTGTTTCATCTAGCTTGGCCTTTCAAGCCTCTGCCATCTGCCATAAGAAGGGCTTGCTCCCAGGAGCCTCTGGTACCAGAGGGAGGAGTCCCATGGTGACCCACAGTCTGAAACAGAGCCACCTTCACTGCCCCACAGATCAATAAGCAGAAACAATAGATGTGTGCTGTTTGTTATGCAATAAAACCTGACTAATACACATGTTATGCAATTCATGGAACAGGACAAACTCTCAAAGCAAGAAGCCTAGGTTATCCAGTTAGCAGAAAGCATCCAGGGGTGAACAAAAAATGTGAAAGCCCAATAGATAACCCACCAGAGGACTGGGCGGAGACGCACCTCCTGGTGGAATGGAAACTTGAGGACACCAGACGAGATTAAATGGGAATGATGCCTAGCTAGATTCTGGAGCTGAGCTTCCAGGACTTTCTGTGGCATGCCTGAGGCTTCCATTGTGAGTGAGGAGGGGCTGTGGTGAGTTCTGAGTGTGCCCAGGTACTGTGATGTCCATTTAGGCGGCCCCAGCCCAAGTACTGCCCTCTGAAGCAAAGGTCACCATGCTGGGCAGGGTTGTCTGCTCTAGTGTCCGCACGGTGCTTTCCTCCGGGAGAGCTGCGACACACTCCAAGTTCAACCTTCTGAGGAGGGCAGACATTTTGTCTGCAGGAGCTTTTCTACTGAGTCAGCCAGTTTTTAATGAGGGCTATACCCCAGACAGTGCTGCCACCTCACCACTCTTATTAAACCTTGATCGCAGCTCTATCCAGCTGCAGTTGATTTGCCTTTAGCCAACGCAGATGCATTTCTCACCCTTCGTCGTAATAAACTGAAGAACAGACAGGTTTATTGGCGTGTGGGAAGAGATTTTGGAAAGGAGAAAGGAAGGGAATTCCTCTGCTATACTGCTTCCAGCCCCAAAACAAATACCAAAGTCAAATGCTTCATTCTCAGAGGTCAGTTCGGAAAATGAGCCATGTGCAACATGGGTCGCGTTTAGATAGAAAGAGGTGCAAGACGGCCACCCTCTGTATGGTCTCCTTTCCAGGTGTGATGGTGCTGGACTCCAGGAGGACAATGACATCTGGTTTCACCCCATTTAAATCTGTTTAGTACAGTACCCAGAAGAAATATCTTTGCTAAGAACTTTTTGAATAAGGTTATGTGGTCATTCCCAGGAAGAGAAGAAGGTCTTTCTTCAAAGAGAGATGTGCTATCTTTGTAACAAAAAGTCTTTTAACTTTTTGTTAAGAATAAGCCAACCAAGGGGCACCTGGGTGGCTCAGTCAGTTAAGACCCAACTCTTGACTTCAGCTCAGGTCATGGTCCTGAGATCAAACCCCATGTCAGCTTCTGCGCTGGGTGTGGAGCCTGCTTGGGATTCTCTCTCGCCCTCTCCCTCTGTCTCTCCCCACCCCCTCCCAACCCACACATGCACATGTGCTCACTCTCTTTCTCTCTCTCTCCAAGGAAAAAAAAAAAAGAATAAGCTGACCAACACCATGTAAAGAAAACTAAGGTTTAATGAAATGATGCATGTTGAAAACCTATCATGGGGGTTTTCCCATGAATCACTGCTAATCCCTCAACAACTCTTTAGGACAAGTGTCATCATTCCTGGTTCAACACATGCAGGAAGGAAGGTCAGAGAGATGACAGGATTAACCCACTGTCACCCAGCAACTAAGTGATAGGACCTGAATTCAAACCCAATGCTGGTCGGACTCCAGAATTTATATTCTTTCCATCATACCAGACTGACATAAGTTAATATTTTATATAAAGCAGATATAAAATCTCAGTCTACAAACACTGTTGTCTAACAAATGTAACTTTCTTTAGTTTTCTATTATTCAACTTAATTTCTCTTTTGAGCTTATTCCACCAGGGGGGCAGTAACTCAAACTCAAGCAATCGCTTGCCCCTGCCCTTCCCAGGTTTGTGCAGTAGGCCCTCGGGATGCTCCACACCACGTCCCCCTGGGCAGTTGTGGGGGACGGGTCCACATAGGGCCATACACACTGCCAGTACCTAAGTTAAGCATATGCCACCACACCTCTCTTCTCTGCTGCCTCAGTGGGGAGGTAACCAGCCTCTCTGCCCTGTTAAAAAGAAACCACAGGTCCAAAATGGCATCACAGTCCAAATCACCAAACTGGGGCTTAATACCTAATCTAATTGCAGTTCCAACCTCCCCCAGAAATGTGTTAACCACTCAGTCACAAATTTTCTGATCAACACCAATGAGGTACTCTGTCACATGGGCCCTCTCCATCCCCCAAAGGAAGATGAGGTAATCCACAGGATAAGATCCCTTGTCCTTCCCCTTAAGGGAAAGTGACCTTGCCTGAAACAATCCTTTTCCTTTGCTAATAACTTTCTTGCCCCACCCTCCTTTGTATAAAAACCTTCCATTTTGTACAACTCCTTGGAGCTTCCCTCTAGCTGCCAGATGGGATGCTGCTCAATTCATGGGTCAATTAATAAAGCCAGTTAGATCTGCAAATTTAGTTGGTTGAATTTTGTTTTTTTAACAGTCCTCTGGGAAGACAATTTTGAAGCTTGTTCTTCAGAGATCTCCCTGAGAAACTGAGCTCTAAGTGCTTCCAGCAGTAACCTGATCATTAATGCCCTCTTTATTGGCTTCTCCTCCTTTCCTGACTCACTCCTCCCACCCATTCACTTCCGCTTCCTGGGATCTCCTCCCAAATAAACTACTTATGCATGAATCCTTGTCTCAGGCTCTGCTTTCAGGGAACTCAAACTAACATGCTATAAGTCCAAGTTCGTGGAAACTTCCACAGGGCCAAGGCATAGCAAGGGCAGAGCCGGATGGAACAACTGATCAGTAAGTCACCTGTCCCTTAGGTATCAGCTAAGCCAACCCCATCTTATCATCCCCAGTCACCATGTTGCACAAATTGCTGCTGAGTTGTCCCTTGTTCCCATCCTCTGGCTGCCTCAGGCCCAGTATCTCTCGTCCCTATTTCTATGCCATACCATGTGGGGGTGACAGAACCCTTCTACCAGGCTGTCATAACATGCCCCATAGCCATTCCCACCTCCCCAAGGCTCTACCCAAGAAACAGAACACAGAACCCACTCTTGGGTCTCATCTGCCTGCTTCCCTGATGCTCCACTGAGAAACCAGAACTGCAGTCCCTCTCTCTAGGAACATCAGAACCTGTGCTTTCATCTCTTCCTTCTGGCTCCCTTCTTCCGTAAGCCTGGGAGAAGCCCTCTCGCCTCAACACTCTGCTCTCCCTTATGCTGTGTCCCCTGAGTGTTCTGTCTATGCTGGAGTCTCCCCCCCCCCCCATCCCCTGAGTGTTCTGGGGAATTCTCTCAGGATGGTATCCTAGTTCCTTGAAAGGTGGGAAAAGGGGGGGAACCTCTGTGGTAAAAAGGAGTGAACTGAAAATATAAACCTCAGTTTACATCTTTTTCAATATCATTCTTCCACATTTATGAGACACATTACAAATAATCCATAGTACAGTGCAGTGCTGGTATGGAATCCCAGTATTTCTTCACCAAGTAATTGGAAGAAACCTCCTCGTTTCCTCCAGATCTTTCCCACATCCCCTACCATTCTGGGCTGGCTTCCTCATTTCCTGATGTTGGGGTTTCTGTACTATGAGAAGGGGCTCCCCCATCCTGTTCATACTCTGAGTTCAGGCAAAACCAACTACAATTCTGAAGAGATCAGCTTTCCTTCTAGACAGCCTTTCTGTAAAATGACTGTGATAACAGCGAGTTGCCCCAGGACCATCTCCTCTCCCTCTGCTCCTGTCCTGTTTTTGCCACAGAGGGCACTGGGATGGGAACATATTTTGGCTCCTGTGGCAACTGTCCCCACACCCTACCTGTCCTTCCTGTCCCCAGAACCTACCAGGCCCAGTGGAGTACACAGCTCATCCCCGAACACATTCTCTTTTCAGGCTTGTGTCCAGACCAAGAAGATTCTATCAGTTCTCAGGAGAAACTGAGGCACAGCTGCTACTGGAGATGGTTTTCAAATTCATAGAATCACTGACTACTTGAGGCCTTTGACTATCTTGGGAAGTAGAATCCCTGGTCAAGAGGAGACATTGCCTCTGCCTCTTCAAGTGCCCTGACCTTGCAGCCCAGTTAGGGTTGGTGGGTGGTTTGTGGCTTCTGCTTTTAAGTATAGCTCAAACTCTCTTCCTTTCAGAAGCTTTCCCTCATTCTGGTTTTGGGGATGAGAAAGATCACCACTTGTACTGAGCATTGCAAGCTGACCTCTTATAATTGACAGCCTGGATTGGGAAACCTGGGGGAAGCTGTGGCCAGCGCTATAATAACAGAGGCCCCAAGGGCTACTGCACCTGGCAGTACAGCCCCCAGAGCCCCAAAGAACACTTCAGTGCCCTCTGCTGAGGAAATGTCCCCACCAACCTGGCTCACTGTCTCTCTCTCCTCTGGAGGCTCCCCAGGGCTGAAAAATCAGACTAACTCAGCTTTCATGCTCATTCCCATCTATTCTCTAGATAACCAGGTCCCTGGGACAGGACCTCTTTGCTCCAGGTGCTGCTCTTTCTGCCCACCTGGAGTGACAACGCTTTGAGGTAATGAGTTTCAGATGGCCCAGACTGGAAAGATGAAAGCATTGGCCAGTCCCAATGATGAAAGCCTTATGTTGGGCTAAAGCCCCCTTCTTGGGAATATTGCCACCCCTCCACCTCCCCATGCCAGGAGGTCTCCCCTCCACTCACTGCCCTCCTAGTTCTTTCCTTCCCCCCAGGGAGGAGCAGATGCTTGGTCAGAACCAGGATTGTAGACTGGACACCATTGCTACTGAGACCGGCCAAGGTCTCAGGTTCCACTGGCTCCTATTCATTCTCCCACTAGAAACCTCTCATGCTGTCATACCCAATCCCAAGTGACCTGGAGAATAAGAGAACCAGGGCCCTAGAGAACCTGCCTCTCCGCAGGCAGGCTCAAGCACTTGAGTATCACAATTTACATTCAGGGACATCAAGAAGTCCCAGAAGTCATGGGGTGAAGGGTGTCTCCTCCAAAGATGCATCCACCTGAAACCTGGGACTGTGAACTTATTTGAAAAAAGGGTCTTTGCAGATATAACTAAGTTAGAGATCGCAGATGAGATCATCCAGGATTACCCAGGTGAGCCCTAAGCCCAGTGGCAAGTTCCCTTAGAAGAGTCAGAAGAGGAGGAGCTACAGATGCAGAGAAGAAAGACCTGTGAAGACACAGAGGAGAAGGCCATGTGGAAAGGGGGACAGACACTGGAGTGATGTGGCCACAAGTCTAGGAACTCCTGAAGCCACTGGAAGCTGGAAGATGCCAGGAAGGTTCTCTCCCAGAGCCTTCAGAGGGAGTGTGGCCTCACCCATACCTTATTATACATTAAAGTGTTAAGAAAGTCCAGTTTAGGGGCGCCTGGGTGGCTCAGCCAATTAAGTGTCTGCCTTCAGCTCAGGTGGTGATTCTGGGGTCCTGGGAGGCCCGGGTGGTGATTCCCAGGTCCTGGGATCAAGCCCTGCATGGCATCCTGCTCCCTGCTCTGTGGGGAGACTGCTTCTCCCTCACCTTCTGCCACCCCCCCCCCCGCTTGTGCACATTCTCTCTCTCTTTCTCAAATACATAAATAAAATCTTTAAAAAAGAAAAAAAGAAAAGAACGTCCAGTCCAATTTAATAGCAAAACTTTAAGTTTCTCCCCCTTCCCCAACATGAACCTGACTTAGGGACAGAAACCTACAAACCTCCAGAATGAAATAGGAGAGAGAAGTTAAGGAACAAAGTCTTATTTGACAGTCCCTGCATGATGGTGGCGTCGCAGCTTTCCAAGCTCAAGGCTTCGGTGGGGAAGAGTACAGGACCGAACCCACCATGAAAAAATAGCCTTACAGGGAGCTCAGTGGTGGGGAACTGTGAAAATGTAATGCTCCAGAAATGGTGTGGACAGGCTGTGAGCTAACTTTCAATCAGCCTCGACTTATCCCTGCCAGGTATGCCTGGTACTAGGGTCAGTGAAGAAAAGTCAGATATGAATTTCAGAGCTGGGACAACCCATGGGGATCTGCCAGTACCCCCCCCAACCCTCTTTGATTTTATAGATGGGAAATAGAGACCCAGAGAAGTTAAATGTGTCCAAGTTCATGTAGTAAGTGCGTTCCTAAATTCCCTGCTCCCCCCGCCTCCTATTTGTATGCTTCTATTGTTTAGCATCATCACACTGCTTTGGGGTACATGACACATCCCCAGCAGATGCAGCCACAAATGCTCCTCAGAGCACAGGTGCTCAGTAAGTGTGCCCTGAAAGGAGATGTTGAGACTTTGCCGTGGCACAGAACACCTGTGTGCTCACAGCTGAGCTGGGAGTGGGTTTGGGCAGAGAACGCTCTGAGGACAAGCTAGCCCAGGGTTGGAAGCCTTAGGCTCCAGTTGGGGTCATGCCAACAGGGCACAGGCAGCTTCCATGGGTCCTGCATCCTCCCTGGGCCATTCAGCAAGGATCTCTATTCCTTGCCTTCTATCAGCTTCTCAGCTGTGGGAGGCCTTCCCTTCCTCTGATCTTCCACATCCTCTCAGCCCTCTTCCTACTGCTGCCCACGCACTGTGTGTCTCAGTCTGGGTTACCTTTAAACCAATCCCTGAAACAAAGACCAGGGTACAGGTAGTTTATTTGGGAGGGGAGCCCCAGAGAATAAGGTGAGAGGAGAATTGGAAGTGCAACGCAGGGAACGGAGGAAACCCAGTAAAGAGCTCAGTCGTTGAGCGTCTGCCTTCGGCTCAGGTCATGATCCCGGCGTCCTGGGATCGAGCCCCGCATCGGGCTCCCTGCTCGGCGGGAAGCCTGCTTCTCCCTCTCCCACTCCCCCTGCTTGTGTTCCCCCTCTCACTGTGTCTCTCTCTGTCGAATAAATAAATAAAATCTTTAAAAAAAAAAAAAATTAAAGGCTTTAAAAAAAAAAAGAGCACATTTCTGAGCAGTAGTGGGGCTTAGTCATGCTGGGGGCCCTCTGGGATACGAAGGATGTGCCTCCGAATCATCCCACTGGAGAAGTGAAAGACTGGGGCATTTACACTGACTCCCGTCCCCATTGGTCATGCATCTGAAGGGCACAGCTCCCTCCAGGCAGGGCGAGGTTCCCTGGAGGCATATTTCGAACTCTGTGCCTGGCTTCCTAGGAGGTTGCTATTCAGCCCTACAGAGATTATACCTCCACAGCCATCAAAAAGGTACACTAGTAAAAGAATCCCTTCCATTTTGGAAGGCCTTATTTCCAAAACCCTTTCACACATGTCATTCTAAGTCATCTTCACAGCAACCCAAGGAAGGTGTCACAACCCCAATTTTACACATGGGGAAACAGAGGCTGGGGGGCAGGCTGCCTTCCAGGAAGTGGCACAATGTCAATAGAAAGATCAGGGTTGTTCTTGCAAAACCATATGGCAACATGCAATCCCACTTCCATTGTTTCCTCCCCTGGAGAAAAAAATGTGCCCATCAATGTGTCCCCTTTGCCATTTGCCTAACTCCTGGGATGGTGACAAAGCCTCCTTAGAGGAGGCTACTTTGGATAAGACGAAAGGCAAAACAGAAGATGCCTGAAAACAGCAGCCTAACAACTACCGGGAATCACACCTGGTCAAAATCGCCAGGGGCTTGCACCAGGGGCTTGCAGATGCTTTGCCACACTAGGCGAATCAGCTCATCTCTCCCATCCCCCTCCCCGAAGCAGAAGGCTTGGTGGGAAGGAGGTGAGCCCAGCAGGCCAGTCCCTGGGGGCAGGGGGAAGCAGGAAGCTCAGGTTTATATGCCTGAAAGCAAAGGGTAACAGGGAAAGGAATGTGCTGAGCTTCACAGCAAATGAGTTGACAATGCACAGGGGACCAGGTTGGGAGCTTCAAGGTGGGATCAAAGGGGGTGGAGTGGGGGCTGGAGGAAAAGGGACTCAAGAATGTATCCTTAAAGCACAGAATCAGAGCAAGGGGATGGAGACTTCTGCCATTTCATCTCCAAGATTGGGGTCTTACAGCCCTAACTGGGTTTTCACTCTCCCTGGGTACATAGGTCTAGGTTCCCTGGGCCATTTAAAGAGGCCCCAGCACAGGATAACAAGGGGCCCCACCTCTTCCTTTGCTCATTGAAAAGGGATGTACCAGACCAGTTGTTTACAAACTGCACCTGCGGAGGCTGGCGGGGGACCGGGGCCTGTCAGAGGTGAGCAAGGGAGTAGGTGGGTGCAACGGGACCCCAAGGGAGGGCCTGGGTCCCCATCAAATTCCACTGGAGGAGCACTCCACTTTCATTTGACATCATTTGAACATCATTCTCTTTAAAGAAAAGGTCCTGAGGCTAAAAATGCTTGAAACCAAGGAACTACACAATTTTTAAGAATCTTTCTGGCACTGGGTGTTATGCACAAACAATGAATCATGGAACACTATATCTAAAACTAATGATGTAATGTATGGGGATTAACATAACAATAAAAAAATTAAAAAAAAAAAAAAGAATCTTTCTGATTCGAATGGCTAAAATGAACAAGTCAGGAAACAATAGATGTTGGCAAGGATGTGGAGAAAGGGGAACCCTCTTATACTGTTGGTGGAAATTAAAGCTGGTGCAGCCACTCTGGAAAACAGAATGGAAGTTCCTCAGAAAGTTAAAAATAGAGGTGCCTGGGTGGCTCAGATGGTTATTAAGCGTCTGCCTTCGGCTCAGGTCATGATCCCAGGGTTCTGGGATCGAGTCCCGCATCAGGCTCCCTGCTCGGCGGGGAGTCTGCTTCCCCCTCTCCCTGTGCCTCTGGTCAAGACAGGCTACCCTGTGGTCTAAAGTAGGGCTCACAAAAAAATCAACTGTCTCCCTTTCCCCAGGGGTTGTTGCAGATTTCTGAGGCAGAATTCTTAAAGCCTGAGAAAAGAAAGGTGCCTGACTAGGAGCAGACACCAGCTTTATCCGAAACCCATAAAACATGTTACATCCCATACAAGATGTACTGCGAAGTCATTTTAAAAAATGAAGAAGATCTCAATATGTTGATATGAAACCATAGCCAAGATATATTGCATCGTGAAGAAAGCAAGTGACAGAATGGTGTGTTTAGGATGCCACCATTTGTGGATTTTAAAGGGATTTATACACATATGTATGCAAGAATCTCTCTGGGAAGATACATTAAAAAAAACAAAAATGTAGGAGGAAGCCTAGGGACTAGGACTATTCCTCTTTTCATTGTTCGAACCAGCCTCCTCGTATCCCTATGTTACTTTTAAAAGGGGGGAAAGGTAAAGGAAACACTCTATTAAATTAAACAAAGAGGCTCATGAGAAATAATCTATGTGCATCATATTTACCTGAGGAACTTGTAGAAACTGGCACCTCCAACCGGTCAGGGGATTCTAGAATCTGCATTTCTAATCAGTTCCCAGGTGATTCTCGTGTCTGTGGACTGTGCCCTGAGGAAACCCGGCACAAAATGCTAGCGCATCACGGGGCTGCAGTGCAGGCTTCGGGGCCTCTGAGGAACGGCTGGGTTGGAGTCGGGCAGTGCGGGGGGCATCTGTGCGCCTCCGAGGGCTGTCCCTGGGAGGGCAGCACCTCTGCTCGCCGTGACACGACACTTCATAAGACAGGGCGGTACAAGCCACTGCCCTTCCCTGGCTCACCATCTCCCTGGATGGCATACTAGGCAGCGGGTTACTTCGCTTCCTCCTCTCCCTTTGTAGAGGATGCTCCCCTAACCCAGACGGTGAGCAAAATTAGATGCAGTTTAATTTAAAAGGAAAGAGGAGGATGAAAATCAAAGGTGCATGAAAATAAACTTGAGCCCAATAGACTTTTGTAGCAATCTGCAAAAAACCCGAACAAAGACCAACAAAAAAGGCAATGGCAAATGATCTCCAAAACTATTTAAAATTAACTGGATATGGGGCGCCTGGGTGGTTCAGTCGGTTAAGTGTCTGCCTTGGGCTCAGGTCATGATCCCCGGGGTCCTGGGATCAAGTCCCGCATCCGACTCCTTGCTTGGCAGGGAGCCTGCTTCTCCCTCTCCCTGTCCATCTCCCTGCTTATGCTCGCTCTCTCTCTCTGACAAATAAATTTTTAAAAATCTTTAAAAAAAAAAAAAAAGAAAGAAAACAACTAACTGGATATCTGGTCATAAAGTGAGAGTCACCAGATGCCCAAATTTGAGGTGAGAGTGGACTTTTAATGAATCCTGGGGACTCACAAAATTCCAGTGACCACTGGGGAGTGAAGAAGTCCCCATGAAAGGTTGGCTGTGATGTAGTATGTGGTCTGTTAGGTTGGTGTCCTGGGACAGGGTAGACTTGAGGAGCAGGCAGAGGAGAAAAGTGGTGGAACTGATTGTTTGCAAGCCAATCTGGAATTTTCATTCATATGAGCCCCAGATAACTGGGCCAACATCGTCCTCAGGTATGGTAAAGCGCTTCACACACTAGAGCAGGCCCCAACTGTGGGACATCTAGGAGGCAAAGGCACCAGGAGCCCTGCCCGGCCCCAGCCTCCTGCATCTGCCACCACCGCCCCCCCCCCACCCCGCCACTCCCCTACCTCCCCCCCACCCGGGGAAGAACAGGGAAGGAGGATGGGGTAGCCAAATTAAAGATGCACGCCGGGAGTCAGTGATCCAGCTTGGAGACACGGACCCTGCTGGACCCCAGGCCCACAGCTAAAAGGAGAGCAAAAGCCAACTTTGCCTCAACGTGAGAATGAGCCAGCCTCATTATAAGATTAGCTGCCAGGATGAACAACACTCTCTTAATAATGCACGCATTGCTATGACAACCACCCACTTTGGTACCTAAAGATAACTTCATTGTGTGGCCATGTTTCCTTGTTTGAAAAGAAATGCTGTTTACTGTGAGCTGCACCGTTCTGCTCGTCCCTCGGGCCTCTAGCTTTGTGCAGAGTGTGTGCCTGCACGTGTGCGCGAGCAGGGCCGCGTGCATGTGTGCACGTGAGCGTGCGGCAGGGGTAGGCAGGGAGCCCGGGGCCCCGCGGCAGTCCTGCCTACAAGGATATCGTCTGGGGTTCAAGATTTGGTAAAATTTCTGTCGGGCCCAGGCACCCAAGCGTGTTGACATAATTATTCAGGAAGACAGGCTTGGCCAGGATTAATACTGTGATTAATTATGGTGGGAGCCTCAACAAGCAAGTGCATGCTCGGGAGGGTCGGGGAGGGACGTGACAGAGCCTGGCTCGCCAGCGCGCCGGCAGGACGGCCGACGACGGTGTTGAGTGGGGAGCCGCACGGGCCTGACTGTAATGAGAAATGAGCAAAGTGCTGAAAAATTGATGGCGCCCGCAGATTGCTCAGGCTGGCACACAGCGGGGGCCCTGCAGCCGGCTCGCCGAGCGCGCTATGCTAATGTGGGCGCCGGGCCCGGGGAAAGGGAGGAAGAAAAGCCCGCACAAAGGAGAGAAATGCAAATGACAGGCACGGAGATCAGTGCCGAGAATCCCGGATTAACTGCTGGAGCTGGTGCTCGCCTGAGTTTAACCCCTTCCGGACTGTGTCGGGGCTGCAGGGGGTTGCTGCCCCGAACTCCCGTCTGGATCTGGGTCCAGGCCGAGGTGGGGATGCCGGAAAGCGGAGTTGGGAAAAAGCAAGAAGCTGGAGGAAAGAGGCTGGTTCCTCCACCGTGGTGACTTCTTTGGAAAAGGTCGCGGGGGGCGGGGGGGGGGAGCGCAGTTAAGGAAGTGGTGTCTGGGGTAGGAAATGCAGGGGCCCAGCTAAGTGCTTCCTGGTTACTGGTGGCCCTACAGGCAGCCAGAAGAGCTTCTACAACGTGGGCAGAGAGAAAGGCGGGGAAGAGAAAGCACCTGCGCGTTGGACTGTCCGGCGCCCCGACCTGGGCGGTGGGTATAGGGCTGGTTACATCATTTACGGGATTTTGTAAGTATCAGATGTCAGTATCACCTCTCTCAGCTATGGTCCAATCAAACAGGAAACGGGGAAGAAAAGAAAATGAGGCCGGAGCAGCCTAACAGAGACCTGGTTCAAAGCTTCCCAGACTGGCCTTCTCTGAGAAAGAACAACTGGTTGAAGTGTTTCATGAATAGTGGGGATCCCAAAACACAAATCAGCATCGTGGTGCCGTGGGGGCCCTGCCTGCTTTGGGGTCCACGCTGTCTCAGAATGTCACTGTGGTTTGTGCTTAAGGAGAGGAGAATGTGCTAAAACACAAATACACTTGTCCCCAGTCCCCGGGGAAGAGGTTAGTGGAAACTCCACAGGGAGTCCCTGTGACATCAGGACCTTAGACCAGGAGGAGTAGGAAAGAGGATCCAAAATTCCAGACAATAGATTCCATGTAAAGATGGGCAGATTCAGACAGATGCTGCTGATGCAGGTTTACACAGACAAGAGGGCCAAACAAATACGTACGTTACGAGAGAGAAAACAGAATTAGAGATTCCATTTATGTAATAAAATTGAAGTTATTCACCTATCTTTACATTCATTTTCTAAGTCTGCTCAAAACAAGACAACAGGCCCGAAATGAAGTCCCTTATGCTAAACATCCTGTCACCAAAGCAACACTTCACTTAATTACAGTTTGGGTCTCCCAGAAATGGAGATCAGGAGTCACTTGATCAGCACTAGTCCTCTCATCTGCCTGATAGACCCCCCGCCCGCCCCTACAGGACAGTGACCTTGCAACAACCAACCTAACCTTTTGCCTAGTATAACTTCCTTGTTCCTGCTCCCTTTTGCCTAAGTCTTTCATTTTGTACAGCTCCTCAGAGTTCCTTTCTTTCTGCTAGATGGGATGCTGCCGATTCATGAATCATTGAATAAAGCCAATAAGATCTTCACATTTGACTCAGTTGAATTTTGTTTTTAACAAATCCAAACGCCTGTATACCCAGCCATTAACAGTAGTTCTGACCATGGGATGGGGGGATTTGAACTTTCTCTTTCGTGTTTGATTTTTTTTTTTTTTTTACAATATTCAAGTATTAGGAAAAATGCATATATATAGTCATTTTGAAAGAAAAAAATGGCAAACTAATTGGGAGTCATGTGAATCATGAGCACTGCCTTTCTGGTGGCCTAGTTCCCTAACATAAGAAGGCACTGTTCCCACCCCCTACCCCCCACCCACGTATGCAGAGGAGAGGAAGTTCTAGTACAATCTTCCCCAAGGTCTCTCCCCTTTATGCACGGCACTGCTAGAAGAATCCTTGCCTGTGAGCACAGATTCCCATCTACCTCCACACAAAGCATGCCACTTGATCCCCATTATTTTTTTTAAGATTTTATTTATTTGACAGAGAGAGAGACACAGCGAGAGAAGGAACATAAGCAGGGGGAGTGGGAGAGGGAGAAGCAGTCTTCCCGCTGAGCAGGGAGCCCGATGCAGGGCCGATCCCAGGACCCTGGGATCATGACCTGAGCCAAAGGCAGACACTTAGCCACTGAGCCACCCAGGCGCCCCTTGATCCCCATTATTAATCCATGTACACATGGAGGCACAAACCGGCAGGTCTGGGGGAGGTTTTAGAATAGCCCTTGTTGGAGGCAAGGTGGGAGTGGTGGTGACATGTCTCGACTGCCTCTTCCATGTCCACACTGGGCAGGACACTTCGTAAACAGGACTTCTGCTCAGCTCCAGCTTGTCATTTTCCTGATCGGGAAACTTTGTGATCCGTTATGACTCGCCTCCAGAAACCGACCGGGGAGTGTGTGGAAAAGACGCGCTCCACCACGGAATGGGGCCACACCATTTGTGCCGCATCTCCACGGCTCCCGGCCCACCCCCCACCCCCACTCAGAATCCAAAACAGCCGCAGAGCACCCACACCTGTGTTGAGAAAGGAATGAAATCCCCAGCCAAGGAGGAGTGGGTGAATGTGTAGATATGCACACACACAGCAGGAAAGGAGGCCATTGGGGGGGGGGGGGGGCAGTGGCTGTTGTGTTTTTTTCCCCTGGGACAAACAAAACAAGGCGGATTTCTCTGCTAGAGTTCCTTTGAACCAGAAATTACAATCTTTGCTCCAAGAGACAAGAGGATTACAAAACATCTTAAATGTCCTCCTTTTCTCCTTTTACTGCAAAGCTCCAATGAACTCCAAACCCAGGGGTATTCACTGTAACACAACAGATTAAGCAAATAGGACTGGAGAGTCATTTGGGATCTTTTTCCTTTACACAAGCCCCCCTGTGAGGGCAGGGCTTGTGGGGAGAGCGAGGAAGAAGCCGCCTTTGCTAAGGCGGGCACAGCTTCACTAGGAACAGCAATTAATTCTAAAAACATCTGGAGCATGAAATTTTAAAGCACCAGAATTACAGTGGGTCGAGTTGGTGCCTCGAATATTCTTTGCACGATGCCACAAGAGAGGCCGGGGAGCTTTCCCAGGAGGTAAGATTTATCCTCTTTCTCTACCGGTCCTGAAACAAAGTCTCGGGATTTGAATCCATTTGGTGCAGGATGCCCCCTGTCCCTCTGATTCCCAAACAGGAAGAAACCCAGAAATCACCGTGGATTGCTTATACATCAACCCCATGGAAAGGCTACCCGACTTTTGTGCTTTCTGTTTCACGGATGCGTTCAACTGACATTAAAAAGAGAGAAGGAAGAACTAAGCCATTCTCTGCTTTTTAGGAGTAATAGTTTACACCTAGTTAATGAGTAAAAAAAAAAAGGAAAAGAAAAAAGAAAAAGAAAAAATCTTCTTTATACAGGAATGCCAGCTAATAGTTGTGGAAGGAAAGAAGAAATTGGAAAATCTACCAGTTTGCAGACCGGAATGAAATAAATGCTTCAGACAAAGATTATCAGGGAGAGTTAAGCCATTCAGAATAAGAGTAGAATAAAGTCATTTTTAGTTCCGTGGAAGGGAGAAAAATTAGCTCCATCTGTCTTTTCTTAGGAATCCAATAGGATGTGAGCCCCCCTCCCAAAATAAGGAAGTAGACATGTCCTCCAAGAGACAGTAGAGCCCACAGAGAGGGTAAGGGGAAGAAAGCATGGAGAGACCCGTACCCCAGCCCAAGAGGAACAGGACAGAAGGTTCATAGGCACTGGGGCAAGATTTGGGAGATCTTATACTTCCCATGAGAATTTGAAGCGAAGGAGGCAATGAGACCAAACAATGGAAAAATAAAAGGAAAGCTCTTTTTTTAACTCCAGGGAAAATAAAAACAAACCTGTGCAAGGAAGATACCGTCATCCCCCGCACACTGGTGGGCTCTACAGTGAACAATGTTTATGTAGTCATGACAATGCAATCCCTGTTAATGACTTTCTCCGTTTAAAACTGACCTAGAGGGGTGCCTGGGTGGCTCAGTCATTAAGCGTCTGCCATCGGCTCAGGTCATGATCTCAGGGTCCTGGGATCTAGTCCTCCATCGGGCTCCCTGCTCAGCAGGCAGCCTGATTCTCCCTCTCCCACTCCCCCGCCTGTGTTCCCTCTCTCGCTGTGTCTCTCTCTGTCAAATAAATAAATAAAATCTTTAAAATAAATAAATAAAAATAAAACTGACCTAGGGGGCACCTGGGTGGCTCAGTTGGTTAAGCATCTGCTTTCGGCTCAGGTCATGATCCTGGGGTCCTGAGATCAAACCCCAAGTTGTCAGGCTCTCTGCTCAGCGGGGAGTCTGCTTCTCCTTCTCCCTCTACTCCTCCCTACTCAGGCGTGTGCTCTCTCTCTCTGTCTCAAATAAATAAATAAAATCTTAAAAAAAAAAGAAAACTGACCTAGAATCCAACAAGGAGACTTCAGGATCGAAGAACGTAATATAAACGTCCTCCACCTTGACAACATGGACATTTAAATACAGACGATGGAGTGGTAAGGGGTAAGAGATCTGTAGGGATGTAAAGCTCATCCTACAACATGAGGGAGAAGTTGCTATTATTGACCTAACAAGAAATAAAGTCCAAGCAGATCTCTCCAAAAGTGACAAATGTAACCCGGAGAAAAAATAAAGAGTGATAGTATTATACTGGGACATTGGGGAGAGATGGAGAAGCAGTGGAGGGGAACTAAGTCTTCATCTGTCATGGCAGTAGGTCAATAATTAATGTCCAAAACTGATCAGTCTATAAATTGCAGCAAAATATATTTAAAAATATAGAGGTAACTTTCAGAAGAAAGAGCTAAATGTACTTATAAGGGCTGTCTCCGAAGAGTGGGGCCCAGGCTGGGAAGGATGAAGCAAGAAACAGTTGTTTCTCTTCATAAACCCTTTTGTACAATTTGATTTTTTAACCAAGAACATGTGTCACCTCGATTAAAAGACCTATCTTTGAATACAGTTACAAGAAATTCATGGAACCATTAATTTGGGGATGATTGTCATCCCGTGTATGTGTATTATTTTGATTGGAAAAACGTTGACATAGAATCAACAGAATGGCAACTCAACAATTAACATAGGAATGATTGGCACCCATAACTATGGGGTCTTCCCACTCTTGTGTAGGTGTGTCTCCTAAATTATTCTTGTCTTCTTTCATGTCTCTCACTAAGAATGTGGTTGTCTATATATTGTTTCTGTATATTTCTTGTTGGCTAAGACTTTAACATTTGTATTCCTGTTTTAAATAGGATTTTTAAAGAAAGATTTATAGGTGATTATTGCTAACATAGAAAAATCATTGATTTTGCTATTTTAAAATATGACCCTTCTATTGTAATCTTGTATTACTGTAAATAGTTTTTCAGTTGGATCTCTTGGGGGATTTTTAGTTACTAATAATATCATCTATGAGTAATGATTAGACCAGCTTTAATTCTGCTTATTCCTTTGCTCTGTTTACTCTATTCTTTAAGTTGTCAAATGGCAGTGGCAATGATAAGCATCCTAAGCATCCTTATTCCCTCTCTGTTGTTAGTGGAAGTGCATCTCGTGTTCCACACAAGCAAGGTTTTGAGCTAGCTACTATCACAAGGTAACAATGCCCAGTGGTCAAGAAGATGGGCTTTTAGATCAGACTGCCTGGTCCTGGGTCAGATCTGGGTCCCCCATTTTCTTAGCAGCATGACCTTGACCAATCACTTAACCTCTACACCTCAGTTCCCTTGTCTGTAAAATGGGATAACAGTGCCTACTTGACTGAGTAGTTGGGCTCACTAAATGCAAAACACCTCTGCGATGCATGGGCACATCTAGTGGACGTTACTTTCAAGAATCTGACTAATGTATAACACACGTTCCATATCATCTTGTTAGATTTGGCCTTTGATTAGCCCCTTGAGGCTACTTTGGACCTGACTCTGCCATTAATTTTCATGGCTTCCATTAGCTCAGCAGAGCCTTGCTGATTCCCTGGGGTTTGGGTAGCACTTTGAGGTGCTGTGTGCATTCCACACGAGGAATCATAAGTGTCCCCCTAGATCCCTGTGGATGTTCTCTTCTGTCTTCTTTGTATCTTATTAAGAAGGGAAAAATCAGACAGCCCTGGGGTGAGGTCACAGCTTTAGCTCTCAATGTGTGGTCTTGGGCAAAGTCTTAACTTCTCTTGGCTTTTAGCTCCTCGTCTCCAAGTGGAATGAGAATGTCTGCCTCCGGGGGCTGTTTTGAACATAAGAGGGGTGAGCAAAAGCACACACCTACCCTGGCATTTCTTTCCACTTCTTCACCCAGGGCCCCTTTGTCCAAAACCAGAAGTAGTGAGTGGCCTGGACATCGGGAAGAAACCAAGCCCCTTGTGATTAAGCCCAGCTCCACTTCAGGTGGGTATAATTCGGTCTTTCCAGGCTCAGCTTCAGTGGGAGTCAGAGGCTCCCAATCTTGATACCAGCTGAGCCGCCTCAGGAGATGCTATCAGCTCTGAAAAAGCAGTCCCTTCACCGTCCCTTCACCAACAACAGCTCTGAAATCCTCAGCCGAGGGACTTGGTGTGCGACACGGGGATACAGCTTCCTCCCCTGCAGAGATCAATTCTCCCTCAGCCAGAACCTGTTCAAAGCCCCCAGACCTTCCAGAAAGGCGCATACAGCTCTATGCAAAGTATTTTTATTAATATTTGGACAAGACAAAGGAATGCATTACCATGCAGCCACATCTGCAAGCAGCAAAGACGTTCAAATCGCTCTGAGTCACCCCAAGCAAATGCCACAAAAACACAGATAAAAGCCCCCCTGCTGACCATCCGGGTTACTAGAATACCAATTATCAACATCTGTGGACTCGTCCACTTGGCACATGTGTGCGGCTTTGCTCTGTCCTGCTCGCCAAACCATCCTCATCCAGGACACAGAGAGGAGCGCAGAGGTTCCGATCAGCAGCTCTGCCCCAGCCTCAGATCTGCATTTTCATGAAAGCCAACCTTGGGGCTTTTCCTAATGGGCAGCTGGAGCCATCAGACCCCCTGTCAGGTGGACAGTGTCCTTTATTTGGTTCTTCCCCCTACCTTCCCCATCTGTCCCCGCTCACTCAAGCCAGAGACCTGGTAACACCCTTAGATCTCTCTATGCATCAATCACCAAGTCCTATCGATTGGATTTCCTAAATCACATCCAAATGTGTTCATTTCTGTTTTCCTCCCTCCCCAGCGCTTCCTGAATTACTACTACAGCCTCCTTCTTGTCTTGGTGCTTTTAGTCTCTCCCTCGCCAATCCATTTGCTACAAAGCTAACGTGATTGTGGGTCTCCATGCCACCACAAGGGGCTTGCTTCCAGACGAGTTCCAAATCCATGACATTCAAGACCCTGTATGATCTGCCCCCAGCCAGCTCTCCTTGCCCTCCTGTGCCCAGTGCCACACTCCACCAGGCTGAACTGGTCCAGTTCTGTGGCGCTCATCATCTCCTCCCTGACTCTTCCCACTGCCTCTAACCACCTCCTCCTGGTTCCTTCCCATTCACCCGCAGATTCCACTCAAGTGTCATGTCTGGGGACGGCTTTCTTGGTCCCACCCACCCTGAGGGCCAGAGCCACTGTGATGATATCCATCTTCCTCTCTGATGCCCACCTTCCTCCGGACCATTGTCCAGGAGCCAGGAGCGTGAGGTGACATATTTCTTGATAGTTTCAGCCAGATAGAGACATACTCAGATGTTTCCTACAGGAAACATTCCAACCACTGTAATCCCTTTGCCAATTAAGGGGTTGAGAAAGACTCTACGGGACTGTCATGGGACCCCCAAAGGTGAGAGAAGCATAAGAAAACCCGAGCATCTTGGGAGGTCGTTTGAGGACATGAACTAAAAGTATATTCAGATCCCAGCAATGACATTCACAAGCTCTGCTATTGGGCATGTTACTTAATTTCAACTGTTCCATCTGAAAAATAGGGGCAATAAGTCCTACCTCATGGGCTGGTTGTAAAGACTAAGAGATAACGCAGGCAAAGGACCCTGCACAGTGCCTGGGACACAGCAGCTGCGGTGGCTAACATTAGTAGGACGGTGGCAGCAGTAATGGTATTTAGTAGCAATAATTATTCCATGCACATCGAGTCCCCCTAAGACCTCCCGAGCCATCCTCTGCACTGTTCTGCCCTGGAGGGGCTGATGGAATTTAGAGCATGTGTGACTCAGAGTTTTGAGCTTATTGCATCTAATAGCTGAAACTTCAGCTCTCTGCACATAGATATTAATCTCCACTGAAATATTGGAGAGCTTTAATTAAGGCGATCGGGCTGATTAATGATTCCCTCTGGGTGAGTGCCGAGGCACCCAGAAGTGGAGCAAGGGCTTTCTGAAACACAGGCAGAGCGATCCATCCACCAATTTGCAAATGATGCCAGGTCTTCCCAGGCTGTTGGCTCTCAAGGCTGTACCCCCATCCAGGGTGCCCATGGCTACTTTTGCAGTCATAAATATGCCCACCTATCAAAAGGAAAGACTGGGTCACCGAGGCTTGGTGATTTCTTTATTCTAACTCTTAATTCTTCCTCTGCAAGAACTGAGTAAATAGACGGGACTAGAAACGGCTGCAGGGCTTTGGGGTTAAGAAACTCCAAGTTCTCACTCCATTCCACTGTAAACTTGAATTAGATAAAGCCCCGGGACACAGGGTTCGACTCCCCCTGAACCCTGTGGTAGGTAGACCCTCCCCGGACTTAATTTTGCCCTCGGCAGTAATCTCCTCACCTTCCAGATGGGAAAAAGAGCAAAATGTATGTTTATTCAGGACCAGCACCTCAGGCCAGGCCTTGTGCTGGGTGTCGGGACTCCAAGACTGGGTGAGGGCTTTAGAGTCAGGATTTGAATCAAAGAGTTGTTTTAAGGATTAAATAAATTAATTCATGTGCTTAGATCAATGTTTCTCACACTGTAATGTGCATACAAATTATCTGGGGATCTTGTTAAAATGCAGATTCTGATTGAGCAGGTCTGGGGTGGGGCCCCAGAAACCATCTGGCTTACGAACTCTTGGATTATGCCAGTGGTGCTGGTCCAAGGACCACACTTAGAGAAGCTGACAGCTTAGAAGGCTGCCTCACTTAGCAAATGTTGTATGTGGTAGCTATAATTGTATGTGCTCAATCACTGTTTGAGGAGCAGAACTGAGCTGAAATTTGTACAGTCTAATGATAGTATATTCAGTATTTTCTTATCTCTCATTTTATTTAATCCCCATAATTCGGCAAGGCAGAAATCCCTGTCCCCATTTACAGGTAAGGCATCTTAGTTGTCTTTCATCTATCCTGGGAAGTTCTCTGCAATTACTTCTTTGACCATTGTCTCTCCCTTTCTCTCAAATTAGGACTCAAACTAGACTGTGTGTAACTTCATAATCGACACCTTTCTGTACCACATTCTTTGTGATTTCTTCATGTTTTTTCCAGTTCATTAATTCTTGCTTCAGCAGTCCTAAATATGCTGTTGAACACACCCACTGAGTTTTAAATTTCCATTGTTAATTGCCATCGGTTTGTAAATTTCCATTGTTAGGCTTTCATTTCATTTCCAGAAGTACAAATTGGCTATTTTTCAGTTCCTTCTGGCCATTTTTATTCTCTTACTCCTTTGTCCATATTTTTGATTCCTTATTTTTTTTCAATTCCTTCTTTTATTTCTTTAAAAACAGTAGGAATATTTCTTTTATATTCTGTATCTGATAATTCTCATCTCTGAGGATTTACTGAGTCTTTTGTCATGTATGTCGTTGTGATATTGTGATTCGTAAGAAATGTATTTGATCTTCATCCCTTCCTGGCATGGATGGAGTTCCTGCAACCCTTGGAATTTCCCAGGTGATAAGAGCAATAAAGGTGTCTTTGTTACTCCTAACAAACTTCTTCCAACCACACCTGAGTTTACTAAATTAAGGAAATGAGTTTTAGAAAACCCCCAAGGATGGAGACTAGTTGCCAGAGGAACCACCAGGTGACTAAGGGCCTGGAACTTTCAGACCCACCCTCTCGCCTTCCCCAACCTCTGGGGAGCAGGGAGGGGCTAGAGACTGAATCAATCACCAATGGCCGATGACATAATCAAGCCTGCCTATGTAATAAAGCCTCCGTAGAAAACCCTCATGGAAAAGGTAGAAGGGCTTCTGGGTTGGGGAGTACATGGAGGTGTCAGGGGAATGGTGTAGATGTGGAAGGAAGCTCCACGCCCTTTCCCCACACCTTGCCCTATGCACCCTTTCCATCTGGCTGTTGCTGAGTTCTATCCTTTTAAAATGAACCTGTGATCTAGTAAGTAAATTGTTTTCCTGAGTTCCATGAGCCACCCCAACAAATGATTGAGCCCAAGAAGGGGGTCGTAGGAACCTCCAATTTATAGTTGGTTGGTCAGAAACACAAGGGACAACCAGGGCTCACAGTTGGCATCTGACCTATGTGGTAGGGGGAGGCAGTCTTACAGGACAAATTCCTTGACCTGTGGGCTCTGACACTATCCCCAGGTAGACAGTGTCAGACTTGAGTTAAATTGCAGGACCCCCATCTGGCATTGGAGAATTGCTTGGTATGGGAAGTAGCCTCACACCTTTGGTGACCAGAAGTGAAATACCGAGGGCACTAAGAGTACTGAGAGAAGAGTTTTTCCTACGCAGGTGTTTCTACTGACTTTCTCAAGGCACCTTGTCTCCTTGTAAGTTGTACAATTTGTTTTTATCACAAGTCCAGAATCATAGGAATTCCATCGGGGGAATTATTTGAGTCTGGAGAGGATCTCCATTTGCTTCTTCAGGTGTTGGGGGCTTGAATCTCTTGGGCCTGTGTTAAATTAAAAATTCTCAGGTTGTTTATTTCAAACCTTGCAAATAATGGTATTCAGGCACCATCCCCACTCAGGGGCCCGCCCAGGTCCACAGATTCACAGAGGATTCTTTCCCCCTGTACTCAGGATCAAGACTTAGCTGGGACAGACAAGTTTCCTTGCATTATTCCTGTGCAAGGAGGGTTTTTCCTGGTTTATGTTTTCACTGAGAGTGTAGACCTTTGTGGATCATAGCTTCACATGGAATGGAAAGAAGACTCCAACTGTTGCCAGGCCCAGTGTCTTGCTTCCGTTCATGTCTGTGGTTGCAGGTGCCTCCAGGCAGCCAACAACAGCCGTGCTCACTCACATACTTGCATTCCCTCTCCCACTTCGTCCCTAGTGTCTAACGACCTCTTCATTTTCTTGCAAGGTCATCTTGCATATAAAATTATGTTTCTCATGTTTTATCTAGCATTGTTAGTAGTTTGTAACAGAAGGGTTTTAGAATTTCTAATCTCTCATTTTGCCAGCACAGGAATCTCCTCTTTTACTAAACTCACAGTGCTCAGTAACAATGATAAAGTGTGACACACACACCACACAGCAGGCAAACTACCAAGAGTCTTCGCCTTTTTAAAGGGAATAAGAGATTGGATATTATCCACATTAAGGTGTCTTGGGGATAATATTGCTCTGGCGGCTTTACCAGTAAACAGAGGAAAATGGCATCACCAGGAAAGGTTCCATAAAGCACATTCCTGGGAGAATTTTCTTCTTGGAACAGTGATAAGAACTTGCATCCACCTGTCAGGGGGTAGTTTCTGTATACTCCATCTGAGATGAATAAAAACACTCCATTGAAGATCAATGTAATGATAATGGTTACAACAGCTTAAAGTTGCATAAAGGGCATTGTTTACAAAGTACTTCTATTATACTTATTTTGTGCCCCTTTTGACATATGTCCCAAATGGACCCCCGGGTTAAGGAGCTATAGGTGGGAGTACAGGGCACCTCCTCTGGGATCAGAAACCCTCACACCAAAAACAAGGTAACGAAGCCTTTTTGAAGAAGACTTTGAACAAGCCACCTGGAATCCAAGAACCTCTGCTTTTTTTCTTCCTTGAATTTAGCTTCATCACATATGCTGAAATCTATGGGGAGACTGGGACTCTTTCAGGGTCACAGGTGTTCACCAAACTCAGAGTTCTCATAGTCTTGGCCATCCCATACATTTTGCCATAGATTCAACCCAGGTCCATTGGAGTTCATGTCCAGCACCCTTCCATTCCCATTAACAGCTCATCCCCCAGGGTCTTACCACAGAGGTGGGTTATTGGGAGACACAAATCCAACAGGGAAGGCTGTGAAACCCTCTCAGTTGCCCCACAATCCTACCACACAACACAGGACTTCTCAAACAGCAGGCTCTCCACAGCCTCAGGACACCGCTGGTGCAAGGACAGTGGCCTTGTTGGATGAAACTCTAGCTCTCAGCAGACTGGTCCTAGGCACCTGGCCATCAGTGGCCCCCACTGTTGCTCCTTTTTTTTTTTAAGTTTTATTTATTTAAGTGATCTCTACACACCATGCAGGGCTTGAACTCACAAACCCTAGGTCAAGAGTTGCATGCTCCCCCAACTGAGACAGCCAAGGCACCCCCACTTTTGCTCTTTTTGAGCAACACAAGCATAGAAGAGCAGGTCTGGGTTGGATGGGTATTTCCAGGACTGTTGAGAATGACCTGTTGCCATGCTGTACACTCCACATAGCGTGGGATCTTTATTCTTTCATTGCTCTGATTCTTGATCTCAAAGGTAAGGAATATTCATTTATCTTTCCTTATCTAAAAATCTTTAGTTCCTCTCAATCTTGCCCAATATAAAACCTTAGGAGATTTTGGCCTTTTCCCTGACAGCCTGACATGACCCAAAACATTCCAAGGCACGGTTATAAATAATCACCTAACATTTCAATGTTGATGGTCAGTTCTTATTCCCCTTCAAAACATATCACAATTCTAATTTCAACCAGGACACAAATACTACAAAAATGTCAGGCATATACAAAAAGTAAGAAAACCAAGATCACTTAACACATATGAGGAAACTAAGGCTCAAAGCAGGTCAGGAATTTATTCCAGGTCACAGGGCCAGGACACAAGATCAGGCCAACTGTACCTAAATCTGTTAACTTTACCAGTATGCCATGTTGCTGTCACATTGGGTAGCTCACTTCTTCAACATCACTCCATTTTATGAGGAAAGATGACCCTGATATAAACTTCACGGGTAGTATGGAAAAGCCAAGATTTTACCATGATGCCATAGTTGGAATTAGCACCAAGTTTATCTAACAATGGAGAGATTAAAGAAGAACAGAAACAACAGAGACAGAGAGATGGAGAAGAGACTCTTCGTGAAGTGATTACTGTCTTTTTTTTTTTTTTTAAGATTTATTTATTTTAGAGAGACAGAGAGAGAGAGTGGGGAGAGGAGCAGAGGGAGAGAATCTCAAGCAGACTCTGCACTGAGTGTGAAGCCCGATGTGGGGCTCGATCCCACCAACCATGAGATCATGACCTGAGCCTAAACCAAGAGTTGGATGCTCAACCTGACTAAGCCACCCAGGTGCCCCTGATTACTGTCTCTGATTCATTTTCTTTTGTGGGTTTTTCACTTTATAGACCTCCTATTAATCTGAATTAGGGGACACACACACGCACACAGGCACACACATGCACACCCCTGAATAATCTAAGAGAAATGTGTCCTAGGAAGGCCAGAGAAGTCTCTGTAAACAGAGACATAGCATCTCCAGGGGTGCTCTGTCCTGAAGGGAGTGCAGGAGAGACACAAGAGAACCAGGTGAGGACTCTGTGTCCAGATAAACCCATGGCCCAGATAAGCAGAGGTCAGATAAACAAGGCTGCCCCGTGATCAGCTGCCTCTCCTGAGCAGGGTGGCCAGGGGTCAAAGAACAAAATACATACCTGTCCCCAGGGCAGGTTCGGTTGCTCCAATCATTCAGGCAATGGTTTATCAAGAATCTGGCCCTTTCATTAGACTGAGCCATGGACCAGGAGCCAAGAATTCAACTCTCAGCCCCACCCTGCTACTGATTCACTCACCACCCCTCACAGAGGGTAGAAATGGTTGCCCATCAGCTTTGTTCAGCACCACAAGCTGATGTGTGATAAAAATTGAAGTAACAAAAACAACTGACATTTACAAAGACTGAGTTTGTGCCATATTCTTCATATATATGATCTTGACCTGCCCACAACTCTGAGGTAGTTATGATTGTCATCTTACACATATGGAAAGTAAGGGCCAGGGCATGAGATGACCCGCCTGCAGTCACGTGGCTGGTAAGCAGTAGGACTTGGACTTGAACCCAAGCGTGTCTGGCTCAAGCACCCCTATGCCACAGTGGCTCACTGTTGTTCTCACCTTCCTCACGGCAGTTTCTTTTCCCAAAGAAGAGCAGTGGCTCCTCTAGGAGACTGGCATTACCACTGTTCTCCTCCTTCTCTCTCCTACTGCCCTTCACCCCACTGCTTACTGGGCTTTTAATGGTGGAATCTGGGGAGTAAGACCCGAATTTGAAGAGTCAAGCCCAGCAGTCTCATTCACCCATTGTGGGTTTAGGAGACTATGTGATTATTTATTTTTCAGATGATGCCCCTGTTCTCTGCAGAAGCACAGACTGAAGAGGATTCATAAGATTTTCAGAGTGTGTGTTTGTTATGTGTTTTGTTGTTTCCACAGCATGCAGAATTTATGAGCATTTAAGAAATCAGCCCCCACTGCAGAGTTCCTTCAGTTCTTCCAGCTGCCAGTTCCTCGTGATGCAAAGGTGTCTCTGCCAAATCAAAGGATATTTAAAACAAACACTCCATGGAATATTTGCAAAATCATGTGATAGGAAGCCAAGCATCCCAGCCTCAACTGCTGTGAAAACCCTAGAGTCTAGAGTGCCTGACACACCAGCAGGCTGATATCCCCTCTCACTTCCTCTCCTTTTCCAAGTCTGGCTACTGAGATCTTTCTCACATGCTCTCAGGGATCCTCAAGGGCGAGTCAAGACCTATATGTCAGTGATGCCATTTGTACAAAACAGCATCTCCAGGACACACAGAGCCTTCCACTACGGAGTCCCAAATTGATAGTAAATTCTGGTAGATTAAATGAGACAAAAATGTACCATCCTCATTACTGGGTTTGGCCTAAACCAAACCCATCCCAGAGCCCAGAACAATTTCTGAGAATAAATGGTGCTTAAGGAAGGTCTAAATCTTTTGGGGGCATAACCACAACCACTCTCTACAGGTTGTGGCAAGGCAAGGAGACTTCTTTTCACGCTGGTCCTTTTACCACTTCGCCACCTCTTTCAACCCACCATTGCGGGAGAACAACCTACGGGTTACAGAACACTTATCTGGAGCTGAGACCCTGCATTGTCAGTTAAAACCAGAAATCTCCATGGTGCAACTCAGAAGGAATTGAACCCTAAGAATAGAGCTATAATCGACAAGAAATAAAGTCAGCATTTTGTTTATGTAAGAAAGTCATCTTTTTGTATAACATTGAAGGAAATTAATTCTCACAGTGGTGAGATGTATTTAATTTTAAGTTAGTTTAGAAGAAAACAAGCAACAAGCCAGGTTGGAAACTCTTCCCCTGCCAACATTCTGTATTAGGTTTTTCCAGAGAAACAGAACCAACAGAATGTGTGTGTGTGTGTGTGTGTGTGTGTGTGTCTAGACAGACAGATTTTACAGAATTGGTTCACACGACTTAGGAGGCTTAGCAAGTCCAGAATCTGCAGGGTAGGCCAGCAGGCTGGAGACCCAGGGAAGAGTTGCAATTTGAGTCTATACGTGGTTTCCTGGCAGAATTCACTTTTCTCTTGGGGAGTGCAGTCTTTTTTCCATTAAGGCCAACATTACTACTTATATTTCTCATCCCCCACCACATCCTTCATGCAGAATCAGAGTACATTCCCATCTTTGACAGAGCTAAAGGACCTGGGTAGAAGAAAAAGTCCTTTCTGATACTGAGCAAATGCCTGAGACTAGAGTGCTGGGTATATGTTAAGGGGTGGAGGGGGGGAATTGGGCCATTAGGAAGGTCCAGAGCAACAATAGAACATATGGGTCTCAATAGGACACAGGCCCCAACCATAAACCTGACAGCGAGGGCTCATGGCATGAGCAGTAGCTAGACAAGAAGCATGCCATCCAGTGCATACTATGTTTTACATATATGGGATCACACTTTTCAGATGGCTCTATAACCATATAGCCAAGAACAATCTAGATCGGTTGATAGCTAACCAAACCCCCAGCCATGTGAATGAGCCCAGCTAACAACAGCAGAGCCTCCTAGCCAACCATCACACATGCAATTGCAATAAATGCTCAGTGTCATATGTCACTGCAGTTTTGTGACTGTTACACAGAATTTTTGTGGTGATAGCTAACTGATACACCAAATTTCCAGGTCAAGAAATGGGCTGACAAATTCAAATGTTGACAGGGAAAGTCAGGTAATACGACCCTGCAAAGAGGTAAAGTGAAGTCTACATTAAACTGGAAAATACATGCCCACCTGAAGGGGATACCTGGTACTCAGCTCAACCAGTCATGCCACGTGGAAATGTTGATTTGGTACTGCCGAATTAATGTTTCAAGAGAGCTGGAGACTCAGATGTTCCTATGAAATGTGTTATTTTATATGTTTTCAATACATTTTATTTTTCTCAGAAAGCTGAGCAGTAGTAACAAAAATGCAAATAAAAACTCAACTGAGATATCATTTCTCTTTCTATCCAAAAGATTAACAAAAATCTAGAAGTTCAACAATATACTCTTGGTGAAGCTTTGGCCAAACAGGCCCTTTCATATATCACTAGAGGGAAGGCAAAATGGTGTATGTAACCCTTATGGAGAGAATTTGGAGATATTTAGTAAAATCACATATTCATTTACCCTTTGATCCAATAATCATACTTCTTGGAATTTATCCCAAACATATATTGCCAAAACTACAAAAGAGATATATGCACAAGGTCGCTAATTGCAGTACCAATTGTAATAGGAAAGGCAGAAAACAGACAAAATGCCACAATCAGGGACTGATTGAAAAAATTATGATACATCCGTATGATAGAGTACTGTATAACTATAATAAGGAATGAGGAATATTTTTATCATCTACTATGGAGTAAGTTCCAACTTACATTGCTAAAATGATTTTTTTCAAAAAAACTAAGGTGCAGAAAAATGTGTATCGTATTCTACTATTTATGTAAGAAAGGAGGCGATATATAGATATATTTTTATACAGATTAATTAAATATTAATTAAATTTTTCAATGGAAAATAAGCCACACAAACATTTTAAAGGGTTTTTATAGGGGAAAGGAAGGTACAGAATAGGTGAGAGAGAAAGAGAAGCTAGACTTATTTGAACATATTTTGGTTTTTAGATATATCTTTAATGCTATGTAATTTTTTATATAATTTTAAGACAATTAAACTTTAAAATATTAATCCCCAAATATGAAAAAACAAAAAGAATTAAGTGAGCCTAACTGTGTATCCACTTTGGTGACAAAACAACACAGAAGCTATAGTAATTTGACTACATACTTTTAGTGGAATATATCCTAAGTACAAAAAGAATTATAAAAACAACAACAGAAAGTAACTGTTTCAATAATAATATTGCTGGTGGGAGTGTGTGGGTTTGGAATTCTAAGACTGATATATGAGTAATGTGGGATAAAATTGTTGAATAATTACATGATATTCCAATTCTATCATCCATGCTGTTTTGGAGAACAAAGATTTTGGGTGTGGGAAGAAGGAAATGCAGATGTTGGAAAAGTTTAAGTAAAAACCATGAAACTGAAAACTAAAAAGGAAGCATTAGTTCAAATTCATAATGTATTTTATGATGATTGATAGATACGTAGATGATAGATGATAGATGATAGATAAATGATATGTAGATAGATAATAGATGATAGGTAGAAGATAGATAATAGATAGATGATAAGTAGATAGATGATAGATGATAGATAAATAGATAGGTGATAGGTGATAGATAGATGGTAGATAGATAGATAATAGATAGATGATAAGTAGATAGATAATAGATAAATGATAGATAGATATAGATAGATAACTATCCATATTTCCTAGTTATTTCCCCCTGAGACACGAGACACTGGAAACAATGCCAAGGCCAATAGAAATGAGTTCCCTTAGTGCTCATTTTGGGGTCTGTAGATACCACTTCTCACCAAAACAAACCAAATGTGCTTGGAGGAATAGCTAATTCCAAGTCTGGTACAGGAAATAAATGAGGAGCCTAAAACATTTAATTGTATCAGAAAACAAGACAATTTTCAGACTGATGGGGTTATCCCAACTTGCAAAGGTTCCCATTGGCCAAAGATGGGGCAATCTGAGCATCAATAATAATAATCTTTAAAAATAATAATAAAATTAATAAGAATAATCATTGCAATAAATTTAAATGCATTGAATATGTTTAAATTCATGGGTTCATAATTTTTTTAATAAGCTAATTGGAAAAATGCAAACATTGACTAGATGTTCCATAATACTAAAGAATCTAGAAGTAATCATGGTAATGGGGGTTATGTTTTTAAAAGAGTCCTTATATTTTAGAGGTATATATCATCACCCTAATTATCCATGGATTCTATATTTGTGGATCCCCCTACTCACTAAAATTTATTTGTAACCCCAAAATCAGTGATCTCAGCTTTTTTGTGGTCAATCACGGACATGGGCAGAGTGGCAAAAATCTGAGTCACCTGACATGCACCTTCCCAGCTCAGGTTGGACAAAGGGATGCTCTGCCTTCTTGTTTTGGTTCTCATACTGTAAACAAATATTCTTTCTGTGGTCCATTTAATGTCACATTTGTGTGTGTGTGTGTGTTTTGTTGTGTTTTTTTTTTTTGTAATTTCACTGTTTAAAATGGCTAAATTAAGTGCTGAGGTGCAATCTGGTGTTCCCAAGGGCAAAAAGGCTGCGATGTGCCTCATGGAGAAAACACACCTGTTAGATAAGCCTCATTGAGGTTCAAGGCATAGTGCTATTGGCCATGAGTTCAATGTCAATGAATCAATAATATATATTAAATAAAGTGTCTTTAAACAATGTAAAACAAGGTTATGTATTTATTGGTTGATGAAAATGTGGCCAGAGGCTTGCAGGAAAGAACCTCACTCTCATGTCCATTCAGTATTCACAGAGACTATATAGAACATAACAAATAACAAGACTCGACCTACTAAAATTGTAGTAGATTATATAGGGCAAAAATACTGTGCAATGAGAATTAGATATGTCTGCTGGACCGGATTAGGTTTACCGGACCCAGTTCTTTGTCTCTGGTCTATTTCATTCCCCTTAACTAGTGCACAGAACAGAATCTTTTCCATTTCAATCATTCCCCAATTGACAGACATTTGAGTTGTTTCCAGTTTTTCACTGTTAGGATCAGTGCTGCAGTGAACATCTGCACAGGTGCAGAAGTTTCTCTTGAGAGGACGTGCAGAAGTATAATTGCTGAATCACAGGGTATGAACATTTTACATTTTAATAGACACTGCCAAATTGCCTTCAAAGTGGCTGTACCAATTAATACTCCCACCAACGGTGTGTGCAAGTCTGGGTTTCCCACACTCTTGCCAACACTTAATTCCATAAGTATTTGGAATCTAGATCCTGTGTGAGGTTATGGGGGGTGGAGAGGAAGCAAAGCAGAATATAACCTGCAGGAGACATGGTGTCATAGGCCCAAAGACACACTGCTCATCCTCTCCAGAGAGTCACAGAACAGGATGATGGAAATAAAAAGCAAGCAAAGGATTTTCAAATCTCATCCAGTGGCTTGCTTATCTTAAACAATAATCCACAAAGATTACTTAATTAGATTTGGAGTGTTAATTTGTGCTAAGATATGACAGGGAAGGTCTAGCCCAAGACGGTACCAAGGGCAAATCCTGTTTGCTTAATTTTACAGATGAATTACATTTTTTCCTTATCCATACAAGGATAAGGGATATGGATATATATTTGGCTGTGTGCATCCAAAAAATAAATAAGTAACCCTTAAGATGTGCATGCTATTTAGCCAAGCAATTATTTCCTGCATATATCTTCGGGAAATTAATCTGAAAAATTTACAAAAATGTAAGTGCAAGAATATTCATTCACAGCATTATTTAATATCCCCCAAAATGGAAAACTACCCAACAGTTCAAAAATAAGGAATTAAATAGTTAAATATTTTAATGATAAAATGTTCAATAAATTGAACTATTAGTAACTCTTACGCGACCATCAGAAATGATTTATTTGTCGCCATGGAAAGACATTTGGAAAGTAGTATTGTTAAAAAAAAAAAAGCCACCAGCATCCATGTATTTGTTCATTCACTCCCCAAATATGTGCTGTGCACCTACTGTGTGCCAGGCACTATGCAGCCAAAGTCATAACGACTGCAGATGGAGTCCCTGCTCTCCAAGCTAAGCTGTCTTTTGCTTCTCTTGCCTGTTCTGTGAACTACATAGACAGGTTTCTCCAGCCTGGATCTGAGCAAACTACTGATTGTTTGCTATTAAGCTCCTTGTGATTTCAGAAGCACTGATGGATTGCTTCTAATTCTTACACCATGTAGGATGATGCCCCACTTGGTTAAAGTGTCTGCTTTTTAATATCACCGTATGTAGACCAGTGGGAAGAGAGTCTATCTTACCCACAGAACCAGCAGAGCAGAGTTCCTTCTCCCGACACCATTCTCTGAGGGAAGGTTCTAGAGCATTCTAGAACAGTGGAAATACCATAGCTCAGGGATGTCACGGTGCTGACTTGGGGTCCCTGTTTTGCTTTTCTGGCGCCTGACCTAACATCTTCCGTCTTCAATGCATCCACCCGCATGAGGAGCACCACAGGTTTGATGTGAAGTGAGTCCCGAGCATACCCATGATGCTGAGTGCACAGGAGCCGCCTCCAGATATTAGGTCCTTTCTCATCCCCTATTCTCTTGTCAAAGATTGTTTCTTTACAGAAGTCATTAGTATGAAAAGCAGAAGGACACAGTACTTCAGCTGGGATGGTCATTTTCTTCTTTTTTAAAAAAGATTTATTTATTGGAGCACTTGGGTGGCTCAGTCGGTTAAGCATCTGCCCTCGGGTCATGATCCCAGGGTCCTGGGATCGAGTCCCTCATCCGGCTCCCTGCTCAGTGGGGAGTCTGCTTCTCCTTCTCCCTCTGCCCCTCCTCCTGCTTCTGCTCTCTCTCTCTCATGCTCTCTCGTGCGCATGCTCTCTGTCTCAAATAAATAAATAAAAATCTTTAAAAAAAAAGAGTCTGTTTTATGATTTGCCATCTCTTCTTCTCTGTTCATCTGTTTCATTTCTTAAATTCCACATATGAGCAAAATCATATGGTGTTTGTCTTTCTCTGACTGACTTATTTCATTTAGCATAATACACTCTAGCTCCATCCACATCGTTGCAAATGGCAAGATTCCATTCCTCTTGATGGCTGAGTAATATTCCATTGTATATGTATACACCACATCTTCTTTATCCATTCATCAGTTGATGGACATTTGGGCTCTTTCCATAGTTTGGCTATTGTATATAATGCTGCAATAAACATCAGGGTGCATGTACCCCTTTGAATCTGTATTTTTGTATACTTTGGATAAATACTTGGTAGGGCAATTGTTGGATCATAGGGTAGTTCTATTTTTTTTTAAGATTTATTTAATTATTTTAGAGAAAGAGTGGGGGCAGCAGAGGGAGAGAAAAAGAAGCAGACTCCCCACTGAGCACGGAGCCTAACAGGGGATTGTGAGATCACGACTTGAGCTGAAACCAAGAGTCAGACCCTACCAACTGTGCCACCTAGGCGCCCCAGGGTAATTCTACTTTTAACTTTTGAGGAACTCCAAACTGTTCTCTGGAGTGGCTTCACCAGTTTGCATTTCCACCAATTTTGGTTCTCATACTGTAGCCTCGTTGGAAGAAGGTAAGCCTAGTTGCAAGAAGGTAAGCCTGGGTCTGCTGGGAGCCACTGTGCTGAGAAATTCCTCCTGGGGAGAAAGCTCAGCCAAGTGATGGGAAGAGAGAGACCAAGTCTTAATAACATTGGATGAGTGCACTGGGTCCAACCTTACCTGAAACCAAATCTATGCCTGGATTCCAGTTATATGAGGCTAAATCAATATCCACAGCCTCCCTCTCTCCTTCCTCTTTCATTTGAGGCTACCCCTAAAGAAGACCCTGAAATAAGGATTCATATGCAATAAAGAGTTTATGTGAGAAGCAATCCCAGAAAACACCAGTGGGGGAATGGGGAAGTAAGACAAGGAAAAGAAGGTACATTATTGAGCAGATAAAGGCCAGCTTGGGCTGAGTCCCACTCAGGAACTCCAGGACACTTTTTTTTTTTTAAGTATTTTATTTTTAAAGACTTTATTTATTTATTTGACAGAGAAAGAGGGCCGAGAGAGCACAAGCAGGGCGAGTGGCAAAAGGAAGGAGCAGGCAGCCTGATGTGGAGCTCGATCCCAGAACCCTGGGATCATGACCCGAGCCGAAGGCAAATGCTCAATTGACTGAGCCACCCAGGCGCCCTAGGAACTCCAGGACATTTTGTGGAGCACATAGTTCAGAGCCATCCTGCCCAAGGGGCAAGGGAGCTGGGGTATTGACACACCTCTCCTGCCTGTCACAGTGTCAGGTTACTCCCACAGGGCATTGACGACCCTTCACTTCCAGCCCACATGAGAATGCGCAAAGCAGGCCCCTCGGGCAGCCATGGGGGCTGACAGTCGGCAAACTGGTGTGCACTGCACCAAGGGGCAATGAGGGATACAGTACCTTTTTTTTTTTTTTTTTGCAGGGGTGGCTGGGGTCTGGGGCAGGTTAAGCTAAGCTTCCCGCCATTTACAAAGGAAAAACATCCTGACTCATATATGTGATCCTTCCACCCAGGTCAGAGGAATCCTAGAAAGTGGGATGAAGTAGCCCTGGATCCCTTCCTTGACCTAACCCCATCCCAGATGTGACACCATCCTGGTTACAGAAGAAACTCTTACCAAGGATAACATTGACGGCCTGCACCCCCACTGGCATGGCCAGCTTGTCCACTGAGACACCACAGAGTGGTAGAAGGGGTCAACCCCGTACGCTTCCAGAGTCAGCAGGCCCTCCAGGAAATTGTACCATGTCCCATGGCTCTCTGCCGCATCGGATGTCCTACAACCCAGGCCCAGCCCCGGGCTTGGGTGACCACCCACAGCCACCGCAATGGGCCACCAGCAGGCCCAGCAGTCCCTTGGCACCTGCCCAGAGCAGTTGTCATGAGCTTATATCTTCAACATGCTTCCCACCAAGAGAGCTGGGGAAAGCCCGGCCCCCAGCCCTCCCGTGGCAAAGCCTGAAGGGTAGGGGCCAGGAACCCAAGCTGTAGTCATAGCAGGTCTCTCCCCCAACACAGAGGGACACCTGGGATGGAGGGAGGAAAGGGCAGCACGTGTGTCTTCTATCAGTTTGCTTCAAGGTGATAAATACCTTTTGTTTCTATTGTGAACAAGATCTTTCTTTTCCATTATTTTTTCTAAGTGGTTACTGTTGGAAATAGGAAAGCTATTGATTTTTGTACATTTATTTTGTGACTGGTTGCCTTACTGAACTCTCATTATTTCTAATAGTTTTTCAGTTCAATTCTCCCAAAGGAGAAAAAAAAAGTGTGGACGATGTGACAAAACTGACAAAAACGTGTGAAATCGGTCACCATTCTATTTGTTCTGAGACATGTAAAAAATCAAGATAGAAGCAAAATCCCACTGGTGCTACACGAGTCATGTGTCCCCCCCACCCTCCCCTACCATTTCAGTGCCCCTCCACCTCACCGCCCCTGGGGAAAGGCCACACTCCCATGTGGTAAAGACAGTCTTTGAAAATCAGACTCAGAAAAGTCCCTGCCAGCCAGGGGCAGGTGTCTTGGCTGCGGGGAGAGGCCCAGGACAGGGTCTCTCAGACTGGCTCTCTCAGACTGCCCCCAGGCGGGGGTCCCTCACTCCAGCCCCTTGTCCGGCTTCCACTCAGCCCCCCTGCAAGCAGCCTTCAGCCCTAACTGAGCAACTACTGTGTGCCAGGTCTGGGAATGTCCTTGGACACAAGGTTTAGTCACTTCCTCAGTCCTTCCAACTAGAACATTCTGGCAGATGCGCCAATTTTGTTTTACCAGATTGATCGTGGGTACTCTTGGACAGACGTTTTGTTACCAACTCAGGTTTGCCTGTCTGGGAGGTAGCAACACACCCAATGCCTTGCCAAGGTGGCCTGCCGTCCCCTTTATACGTGCTGTGTGGCCCTCCACTGGCTTCTGTGTGATCTCGCTTCTGAGGGACTGCCCTCAGGCGGCCAGAGCAGCCTGCCCGCACCGGCAGAGATACGAAATGCCTGGGAGTTAGCCTTGCCCCAAGGCGGCCCTTAGCCAGAGCCTGACAGGTGCGGAGTCTCAGGCTCCCGGGGCTGCCCTGTGGGACCAGGACGAAGCCAGCCCTGGGAGGCTGTGCCTGAGCTCTGCCCTGCCCCTCGTGGGCTCCCTGCCTCCCTGACCAATCCCCTGTGGAGCATGTCCTCAGTGCATCCCATGCACACGGTCCTCACCTCAGGGTTTGTTCTGGGGAATCCAGCCTAAGACACAGAGTGAGCATCTGACTCCCATTTCCTCATCTGTCAGGTTGGCCTCATTAGAAAGTCTCCTGAGAAAATGAGTAGGATTTTGTCATGGACTGAATTGTGTCTCCCACCCCAAAAATTCCTATGTTGAATCCCCAACCCCCAATGTGACCGTATTTGAGACAGGGCCTTTAAGGAGGTATTTGGGGCTAAAATGAGACCGTTAAGAGTGGAGCCCTGATCCAATGGGATTAGTGTCCTTAGAAAAAGAGACACCAGAGAGCTCACACGCTCTCTCTCTGCCCTCCGGGCACCAAGGAAAGGCTGTGTGAGGACACAGAGAGGTGGCAGCCACCCGCAAGCCAGGTGAGGAGGCCTCAGCCTAAATCTGAAGTTGCCAGCGTCTTGATCATGGACTTCCAGCCTCCGGAGCTGTGAGAAAATAAATATCTGCTGTTTGTCTGTTGTTTGAACCACCCAATCTGTGGTATTTAGTTATGGCAGCCCAAGCTGACTGAGGGAGTCCTTCACCTGCGGTCTGGCTAGGATGCTGGAACGGCCTCCTGCCTCTCATTCAAGTGACCCATCACCGCAAAACAAAATTACAAGCAAGTGAGATAAAACCGAAGCCATAGACCAGAGGCTGGCACGTTTCTCCTGTAAAGAGCCGCACAGTAAGTACCTTGGGCCTCACAACTATTCCCTTCTGCATGGCGGTGCAAAAGCAGCCAGACAGTATGCAAATAGTGGGTGTGGCTCTGTGCCAATAAAACTTTATTTAGAAAAACAGACAACCGAGGGGCAGTAGTCGGCTGACAGCCGCCATGGTCTCTTTGAGCTGGGTGTCTAGCAAACCTCAGATCCAGCCCCAGATTGCAAAGATGAGGACGAAGGCAGAAGGTGGAAAGGACTTGCCTAAGGCCCCACAGGGAATGAGTGGCAGGCAGACCAGAAAGAGACACCCCACTCCCTGTGTCCTTTCTGTTGTTCAGAACGGAAGCTTACATGGGTGGGCTGTATCCCAAAGGCTTCTGTCGGTGTCGGTGATAGAAGATGACATGATGCCCTCGGAGGAGAAGGGAAGGGCGAACGTCAGAGAAAACCAGGAGCAGGGACAGCCAACAGCCTTCCCGCCTGTGGATGGGCCTCGGAGCTGGCCCAGTGAGGTGCGGGGCCCCTGGACCACCACGAGGCCGCGAGGGTGACGCTGACCCAGGAGTTCCAGTAGCCCCATTGCTCTTCAAAGGAAGATGAAAGGCCAGCCTCTCTCACTGCCAAGGCCAGGGTGAAGGGCCGAGAGAGAAACGTCCCACTGGCTAAGCACTGCAGAGCAGTGGGTGAGGAGAGACCCCGGTTCACACCACCGTGACGAGAAGGCTCACCTGAACAGGTGCGACTCGATTCATCCACTCCCAGGCCTCCGCTTTAGGCAGGAAACCGTCGACCTACTTTGTGACACCAGCAGCGCAAACTCTGACCCATTGCTTTACATTTCACAGAGACAGCAGCGGGCTTGTAGCCTCAAGAAGTAGGGCCAGGGGCCCCGGGGTAAAAGAGACTTGGCAGTTATCGGGATCTGTGCCCCCCTCCTCTGTCTCCCCCTCTGTCTCCTCTTCATTGCCACCGACCCCTGGGCTCAGATGAGAGCATCTCAACAGATGCAGGGAAGGGAGCAGCTGGTTCGCAGCAATGACCTTCCCAGAGCCCTGAGACTCCCTGCGGAGCCCCAGTGGTTTCTTAGGGCCCACTCAGCAGCCTCCGATCTTAAAATCTCCAAGTCAAAGCCTCAAGTTGTAAAGAAAGAAATTTTCCGATTCAGAAAGAGAAGGAAAAGGGGGCATTTGGGGCCTTGCCGAGGACAGATCCTATTTGGGATTCTGTTTGACCATCTCAACACCAAGGAAAAGTGAACCAAACATACCACCAGCACCCTAGAAGCAGATTTTTTAGAATCTTCCTATCAACAAGATTTCAGTCTTCAATTATCTCAAATTAAATAAAACGTAAGCAGCAGGAGTTATTGTAGATACGCGGGGTAAAGAAAGAAAGGGGGGGCGGGGGGAAGAGCTTTGTATCACGTGACTTTTATGCAGCAGAAACTTAATGAGAAACACACCACATTTCCAGAACCCTCTTTCTAGTCAGAGCTCCCGCTGAGATAAAAGGTCACAAGAAGAGGAGGAGGGAGAGCGGGTGGCGGAGCAGGGAGGCACTTCTACTGGAAAGATGGGCCCGAATTTCATAGAAGCTGCTATCAGGCCGGAGAGTCTAGACCAATGATTTTCTTTGAATGCCAGATGTGAAGCGCTTTCATAAAGGAATCTCAGACATCACCCATTTAAAAACAAACCGACCCAAGCTGCATTCACTGATGCAAAGGAGAACTTTCTATCCCAGGCTGCAGAGAAAGCCAGCTGGCTCGCCTGGGAGAGGCCCGGCCTCGGTTTCGTGTCCCGTTGCTGCCCCCTGCAGGCCAGAGCGCCCGGGACGCCGGCCGAGGCTGGGTCGCAGGCTCAGCCAGGCCTCCGCCCGCGGGTGGGTGGAGGCTCTGTGTCCCTCTGGCCCAAGGTGGCAGGAGAATGGTCCTCTGTGCCACGCCAGATCACAGCTGGAAGGACTGAGCTGGCCTGTGGCAGCGTACCATATATCGTCTCGCTAGTCTTTAGCCCTGCAGGGTGGAGACATGGACCCTTTCAACAGGTGAAAAATCACAGGTCCCAAGAAGCCCAGTGCTTTGCGTAGTGAATGCAACTGGATGACGCTGTGTCAGCGTTTGCTGCCAGTGCCCCTTCCAGGGCCCTGTGTGCTATGGCCACCAACGCCAGGATTCCCATCTCAGGGAAGATGAAATGGTATTTCCAGACCAGACCAGAAAGGAGGAAGCCCTGCCTGTGAGCCCTGTGGCCTCAGGCTGGGAGTGACCAGGATGGTACACCTGCTATGAGGCTGGAGGGAGGCTCCGTAATTCCCATCCCCCATCCCAGGGCTCAGGGAGGGTCCTGGCCACTCTCTGGCCACTGGAATCTCCTGCGGGCCCTGCGTTTCTCCCCCTGTTGTAGCTGTGTTGGGCTGCGACCCCCCCTAAACAGGGACTGAGTCTGTAAAAATCACTCTGAGATGACCAGAGACTTCCCACTTGGCAGCAGGTACAAATCACAGTGCCAGACACTCGAGATCAGTGAACTTTAGAAGGGGCCGGGCATGGCAAGGAGCCCCCAAGTGATTCATGTTTAATCTAGTGTGAAAGGACCTCTGCCCCCATTGCCCTGGGCAGCCCAGCCCTGCTCTGCACCCTCTGGCCTGCCTGCTCCCGGCTGTCGCGGCGACCAGACCGGCGCGCTGGAGAGCGTTGGGTTCTCTGCCGGTGCTGTTGACTTAAGACTCTGTAGTGCACCCTTGGGCATTCCTTCCCTTTCTGGACCCTCCTAAAGGGGCCCACTCACCTCTCTGACCTCATCTCTCCCCAGGGCTCCTTCTTTAAGGCCAAGCTGTTTGCCCCGCCCAGGGCATGCCCCATTTTCTTCCACCTCCGGGCTTTTGCACCTCTGGTGCCCCTGCCTGGAAGCCCCCTCTGCCCCTCCATCACTTGCCCGATTCTGACTTAGCACCATGTGAGCATGTCCCTGCTGCAAACAGTTCTTCCCACTCCCCCCCCTTCCCATGCCACCCACTCCTGCCATTCCTGATAGCAACATCACCGTGCAGTCACTTGACCACCGGTTCATCTACTTGAGTAGGCTCTGGCTGGAAAGCACTTAGCAAATATTTAACTGATCCCCTACTCTCTTTGCACCTGGATGTGACTCCCCTGTGGGGCCACACTTGCTGAATTGGAAGCTGGGACATGGGATCTGACCACAGGACGAAATATTTGCCTCTGGCATTGGCCTGGGAAGAGAAGAGGTTTCCTTGGGTCCCCACTCCCTCTGCAGAGCCCCCCAGGCAGCAGGGAGAGGAGCCAACTTTGTCATTCCAGTATGAGTGGGCCAGACTTGCCATCGCGCCCATGGAAGCGGCCAACCCAGGAAGGTGTCCCTCAGCTATGGTTCCAGGTCCATCCCTAGCTGCACCCACTGGAGGCACCTCCCCTGCAGGAGTTGGCTGAGGTTATTTGAGGACACAGCTGGGACTTGACGAAGGAGCTTCCCACAGTGGTTCAACTCCTTTTGTTTGCTCCTGGAACTGCTCTCTGGAGAATCTGGCTGAAAGAAACCTTTTTTATAGTTCCGGTGTAAAATCTAAGGATAATTGCATCATGTATCAGTCATTTACACTTTAATAGAAACAAATGAGTACAATCTGGTCAATAAATCTCAGCATCTTGGGAGGACCGGGGGTCTTAACCACCAGCACCCTTCAGCTGAGCCGACCTCCTTCCGCTGCTTCTCTAGCTTGGTACATTTACAAAACACATCCCCTAGCCCCCTCTCCTCACACCCTGACTCTTAATGAATTTAAGTTCAAATGCTAACCGTGAACCTTGTTAAAACAAGCATCGCTCCATGAAATTGCAAAAACCGAAAAGGCACCAGGTCCAATGCCCATCTGGTACAGACCCTTCCTCAACTCCTAGATGCTGCCTGTGACCTGGCAGGCTCCCAGATTCCCTGGGGCCTTTCAGAGAAGACAAGGGAGGGAGGGTCCATTACAGGCAGCCTTACTGGCCCACGGTGGGAGGTAACAGCTCTGAGGTGGTGAGGAGGCTGCCAGCCCGAAGAAAAATTCTCCAATTGTATTCTCCAATTCTGATGCCCAGTGTGATGCCAGTCAACAGGGCCTGAAGAGGACAATGACAGCCTGCCCAGGAAGTGTCACTCTCCCTAACAGCAACCAAATGGTGCCTGGAAGTAGAGGAGGACCCCTCACCCTCTTTCACCTTCCCCGCAGCAGGACCCAGAGAGCAGAGCTCCCCCATCCTGGCTTTTCCAGTTCTCCCCCTCAAACGTCCTCCCCTCTTCCAGTCTATCCCAGAAGGGAGAAGTAGGTGGGGAGTGAATCAGGACAGCTGGACCCAAAGAGGAGCCTCGAGGCTGCAGATGTGTATAAACGGAGGTGAGAACCACAGGGAAAGTACTTCTAAGCCTCCATCTGGTCATAAATGCAATATGGAAAATAAGGCACATGGTTTTCCATGGCGGCAATTTGTCTTTTTCAGGAGAGGCCATCTAGGGCATTGGTGAGGGGTAAGTTTTGAAGCCACAGCTTGGGTTTTAAGTCCCCCCTCCATCACTAACTAGCCTGGTAGGGATAGAGAAGCACTGCCTTATGGGGCATTGGGGAGATGTTTGAATGATGAAGCACTTTGAACCTTGCCTGGCACATGATAAATGCTACCCCAGAGTAGGAAAAGGAAAAATAGCAAACTAAAGAATAGGGCACCAGCAGTCAAGCCACAATGAGCATAGAGAGAGCACTTTACGGTTTGCAAAGCTATCTTGGTTCTGTTCTTTCATGTGATGTTCACAATGGCCCTAGGAGGTGCAAGCTGTAATTATCCCCACATCACAGATGAGAAAACTGAGGCTTCAAAGAGCCAAGAGTCTTGCTTGCCATCCACACAGATTTCCCAATGGATAGCAAAGCAGAACACCAAAAAAGGAGAGTAGGTCTGCTTTGGCCATTTGGAAGTTCGCCATCAGGAAACCCAGAAAGATCGTCCTTGCTGATTTGCATGCAAGCGCGTCTGGGGTTTTGTGGGTGCAGGATTTTGTCTTACACGTGTGGGGGAGTCCAGCTGCTTGTGGTCCCCGTGGGTAAATGTAGACAGGGCAAGGACGAGAACCCACTGCCCCTACTCCCAGTCTCCTTGCTAGTTTCAGGGCATAGAGACCTGGTGAGGCCAACAGGGACATTCAGCCGCGGGGCTTGTAAATGGACGAAGGCAGATTTTGGCAAGCCTGCAAGGGGAAGTGGTCGCCCTGCGTGTGTATCTAAGTCTCCCTGCCTCGTCCGGATTTCTGTTACAGATATCAGCACCTTCACCTATCCTCTTGTGCAGATGCGGGGAAGGCAAAAGCCTCCAGTGGCCTGTTTACGCCTGCATCTGAGCTCCACCTAGCGGCAGGTGTTGGGCATGACGTCCAAGTGCACATTTCCTTCCAAAGCCACCTTCCTACATTTAGCCATTTAGTGTAAGGTAAAATGGACACTATGCTCTCAGCATACCTGTGGCCCTGGTCCTCTGTAACCCTGTCCTACAACCTGCTGTGTGTCAGTCCCTTAGGTTTAACCATGCTAGGCAGACGGAAGGCGCTAACTGGCTCATTGTAAACCTGGCCCTTGGCTGTTTGGAGCGTCTTTGAAAGACCCTTGTTCTCAAAGCCTACAAGGCTTTCTGATGTCCCAAAAGCTTGGCCAGGGCTGAACCGGCAACCACTTGGCATAGTGGAAAGAATACAAAAGTAGACATCCAAATACCTGAGTTCTAATTCCACCATCCCCACTGGAGCACTAGGTGGACGTGGATAAGTCACGCAGGGGCTCCAAATCTACCTGTCCCTATCTGGGCAACTAGGATCAGACCCATCCTGGATGTTGCATCACGTCGTGGTGAATGTGCTAAACAAACAAGTGATATTTCTCTGCAATAATCCAACAAATGAGCCAAGAGAATTTCTACACACTATAAAGAAATGGATAGCAATTCTTATGCCCTGCTTTTCCTTGCCTGTGTAGATGCTGGTTTCTCCACATGGCATGCTCTTTCCCCCACTCCTCCTGGCCAACTCCTCCTTCATATACCATCACCTATTCCAGAAGGCCCTCTCTCCTTCCACCCCAGGCTGAACTGTCCCCCCCTGCCCTGGCCCACATCTGGGCCCACACACACACCGCTATGGCTCTCATCACACTTTGGTGTTGTTCCTTGTCTCTTACCCCAGTTAAACTGTGTGCTCTTTGAGGGCATGGACTGGGTCTTTTCGGCTCTTGTATCCCTGCTGCCCAGCACAGAGTCCAGTGTACAGTAGACTCTCAATCCTGCTTTGTGTTGCATGACTAAAAACAAATGAACTAAATAAACCAATGCTACTCTAGGTCATAAGGATGTTCTCCTCTGTATTCTTTCAGAGGTCTTCTGAAATCCACCTGGATTGTTGTGTATGCATGAGGTAGAGGTAAAGATAGACTTTTTTCCCATATTCATAGGTAGTTGACCCAATGCTTTGATTTAAAAGGACCATCCTGTCCCCACTACACTGCAGGGTTACCTTTGTCATAACTCAGGTGACTGTATATGCATGTATATGTCAGTTTCTAGACTCTCTCTTCTGTTCCATTGGTCAATTCATCTTCCAGCTTCCTGAGCCAAAGACCCTGTTACAGACTTACTCTATGCAAATAAGTAACAAAATTTAAGCCAATAACAACTTCAAGCAGCGTCACACCTACTTGAGAGCCTGAGCAGTGAACAGAGCCAGCGTGAGTGGCCAGGCTGTCGGCTGGGGCTGCCATCAGGGAGCTGCAGGTGAGCAGCAAGCAGAAGAGCCCTCTCAAGGAAGGGAAAGTTACACCAGCCTCGTCTGCGCACCTCGAGGGACCAAACAAGGGGTGGACCGTCCTTGTAACAAGCACAGAAGCAGAAAGTCAAGCCAGGACACCAAGTCAGGAGGAAGCCAGGCATTGCCTGAAGTCCACAACAGGAGCCAAGAGAACTTGGGCACCGCCCTGAGCTGAACTCACTGGTACCTGCTGCTGTGGCATCTGGCCCCTAGCCCTGCAGGCAGCTTTCTGATGTCCCAAAAGCTTGGCCAGGGCTGAACCGGCAACCACTTGGCATAGTGGAAAGAATACAAAAGTAGACATCCAAATACCTGAGTTCTAATTCCACCATCCCCACAAGCCGCTCAGGCATGAAGAGGCTTCTGACAGCTGGGGCTGGGAAGACGCAGAGAACCCAAGAGATAGAGATGAGAAATGCCCCAGGTCCTCTTTGCCTTTGGCTAGACAACTCAAATGAATGAAGAGGCCCCCTACGAGGACAGTGGTGATCTGACACGTGGCCCTCCCGAAGGGCCCCAAGGGCTGGCCACAGGGGAATGGGGCCCAGAGTTACCAACTCTTCCAGTTTTCCGAGAGAAGCTGCAAATCCAAATTCGTATGCAAGATGTCTAAGTGTTGGTAGCTAATTTTTTTAAATTACAAACACTGTGACCCACATACAACACACCTACAGGCCATATCTGACCATATCTGATTTAGTATCTGATCGTTATCGGATTAGTATCTTTGGAATCAGTAGAGGAAGAAACAAATTATTTTACCCTTGAGTCCTGGGTGTTGTTCTGATATTAGGAAGAGAGTACGGTGGGGGCGTCCCCTATACACTGAGAAAATTTATTGTGAAAATGAGAAAAAAAAGAAACGTGGCCCCCTGCTGGGTTACTTTTCCAAGCCTAATTGCATTTTAATAATCTGGAGCTAATTCTGAAGGTAATAATTGTTTGGTTCTCACATTGGGTTTGTGTTGATTATTTTGGAAAATGTGTTGAAGCTTATTTTATTTTCCAATCTTGTACTACTTTAATGAAAATTCATTACCAACAGAGCCTTCTGAACTGGGAAGGAAGAAATTGAAAACAGTCATCTGTATATAAATAAAATAAACAGGCATGCTAAATAAATTCTTTTTACATGAGGTATCTGGCCCATACTGATGAAATACGAATAAGGGGATATTTAAGGCCTAGAAAGAGAATAAAAAACTATGGAGCGGGTAAGTAAATGAAACAACATTATTTCAAGGATCATTTGGGACACCATGATGGGGGTGGGGAGAAGTGTTAGGTTTGGAATCATAAGATCCGGCTGAAATCCAGATTCGGCTCTTTCAGGTAGTGTAACCTCTGGATGATAGGATTATATATCCCCACCCTCTGGGTCATTCCTTTGGTCAAAAAAAAGAGAGAAGCGAATACATTACACCTAAGTGAACTTGTTCAAGTTTGCCAAGCTTTCTTCTCCCTCTGACGCAGTGATCAGCAACATCCCAGGTGGTCACCCAGAGTTCTGTAATGAAAACAACAAGGATGCAGAACAGAGTCCCAGAACAGCACACCACGGATGTGCATATAGGCAAGAAAGAAACCTTTATTATTTTAAGCCATCGAAATATGGTGGTCTGCTTGTTATTACAGCAGCACCTAGCCCATCTCAACTGATACCATCTGTAAGCCTGACTCCTGATCTTAAGATAAAATTTACAAGCACCCACCTTAGAGCATATTGGCATGTTACCTCCCCCAGCAGTGAGTACACCGAATTACTCATTTTTCTCCCCATACCGCATACCTTACATCCTCTAGTCCCCATTACACTTTCCACATGTAATTCCATGTTGATGTTTTCATTATATTGCAAGTTTCCTGAAGATAGGAAACCTGTCTTTTCATCTGTATATCTCAACAAACAAGATGTATTTCTTGGAAGAGAGACAAAATTTGAACAGGGTGCTCAACTGGTTAAAACAGGTTTATTTTTCACTAGTCATCAAGTAAATACAAATTAAAAACCACAATGAGAAGTAATTGCATGACCATTAGAATGGAAAATCAGAAAGATTGGTGACAAAATGTTGCTGACCAAGGCTGTGGAGCAGGCAGAACTCTCACCAGCTCATGAGAGTGTCAAATATACAACCACTTAGGGGGCGCCTGAGTGGCTCAGTTGTTAAGCATCTGCCTTCAGCTCAGGTCACGATCTCAGAGTCCTGGGATCGAGCCCTGCAATGGGCTGCTCTGCCTCTCCCCTCTAACTCTCCCCTCTGCCTCTCCCCTCTCCCCTCTGCTCGTGCTCCCTCTGTCAAATAAATAAATAAAATCTTTAAAAAAAAAAGTTCAATGTACACCCACCATGTGATCTAAGCATTCCATTTACAGATATTTATCCAAGAGAAATAAGAGCATATGCCCACCCTGTGAGTTGTCTATTATTGTGTAATATTACCACCAACTTAGCAGCTCGAACAGCACATGTTTATTATCTCACAGCTTCTGTGGGTCAGGAGTCTGGCCACAGCTTAGCTGGGTCCTCTGCTTCAGCATGTCTCACAAGACTGCCATAATGGGGCCCGCCAGGCGCTGGGGTCTCATCTGAGCCCTGACTGGGGAAAGACCCCCTTCTGAGCTCATGGGGTTGTTGGCAGGATTCAGTTCCTTGCAGGCCCCCAACTGGGAGCCTCAATTTCCTGCTGGTTATTGGCCAGAGTCTGCCCTCAGTTCCTTACCATGTGGGCCTCCTCATAGAGCGCTTACTTCATCAAAGCCAGCAAGAAAGTCAATAGAGTCCGCGAGCAAAATGGAAGATACGATCATTCATAACATAATCACAGAAGGGACATCCTATCCCCTTCGCCATATTCTATGGGTTAGAGGCAAGTCACAGGTCCCGCCCACACCCAAAGGGAGGAGACTGTACAAGAGGGTGAACCCCAGGAGGGGAATGTCGGGAGCCATCTTAGAGTCGTCTGCCACACTCACGCAAAGACTCATTCACAAGTGTTCATAGCGGCTTTATTCGAAATAGTCCCCACCATGCAACAACCCATCAACAGGACAAACAAATTGTGTAAATATACAAGAGCTACTATTCAGCTATTAAAGGGAATGGGCTATAGATACAACATGAATGGATCTCAGAGATATGCTAAGTCTAAAAAAGAAAAAGAAAGCCAGGCACAAAAGCGCAAGTACAGCATCTACACGATGGTCAAGAACAGGCAAAACTAATCTATGCTGATAGAAATTAGGCTAGTGGCTGCCTCTGGGTGCCAGGAATTGACTGGAAGGGGCAGGCAGGAACAATCCAGCAGATGGAAATGTTCAATACCTTGTTTTGTTGGTGGTACATGGGTGTACACAACTGTCAAAACTCATCAAATGCTTAAAATATATGCATTTTAATGTGTGCTAATTATATTTCAATAAAAGCTTTAGTCTCTTACTGTCATAACAGTTTTTTGGTTTGGGGTTTTTGTTTTTTGTGGGGTTTTTTGGGGTTTTTCTAGCTTGAAGAACACGTATCCTGGTCATCAGCTACAACAATTCTAATTTTTAAATTTTCACTTCTATGGAGGGGAAAAATTATTCAAAATGTGATAGCAAATGGAAAAAAAATGTTAGAGGAACAGAACAGAATATTCACAAAGATATTTTGCAATATAATCAATAGACCTCTTGGAATATTATTGCAAAATAATGGCCAAGGGAGAGGGCTCTGCTCAAAGATGGCCCTAAAAGTATGTGGCTTTTTCTAGCATCATCATTATCATTAAATACAGAGCACACACAGCATTTCAAGTTGGTATGGGCTTTTGCACTCAAAGCAAAATATATCATTCAAGGCACGGTAAAAGACATCCTAAGCTCATCCTCCTGCTACAGAAAGCGACAGCATTTGGTGGGGGCTGGAAAGAGTCCAATCGCTGAACAGCCCAACCGCAGTGCAGAACCACAGCCCAGCGTGCAGAGCCAGATGCGAAGGTAGGCCAAAATGAAAGCTATCAACAGAATAAAAGAACACACAGGCAGGAAAACAGCAGGAGGGCAGCAGAAACAGAGGCAAGCACAGGGAAATATACCCAGAACATGAAATGTGCTGTTACTGATTTGCATGTTGGATTGGGCTGATACACACCATTTTTGGAATAGGAAATTAAAATGGGAAAGAACTGGTTTTAATGAACAAGGAAAGACAGTATGCAGGCACAGTCACAATAACCTGGGAGAAGAGACCAATCTCTTCCAGTCAAATTAAATCCCAACAAAAAGAGGGGGTGGGTATGTGAATAAGACTGTTTTAAACAAATGGGGAAAGAAAGGTATTTGGGGTTGAGAGACATTGTATGTACTAAGGCAAGCTAGTTGAATCTTTAACCATAATAAACACACTTATGGGGAATAAATGCTTCTTAAGGTATATGGTTTGGCAGCTGGAAATCCAAAAAGAAAAAAAAGGCAAAAGGAGTAGAGAACAGGGTACGTTGCCATCCAAGGTCACTGAAGTTGTCACACATTTATTCCATATACATTTAGCAAACTCCCAGCCCTCAGTGTTCCTGACCCATCCTGACCACAGGATTATGTCATCCTCCTCCTCCCTCTTTCTCTGTGACTTTCCCTTCCCCAGCACCCCACGAAGGGTTCATAAATGCTTTCATCCCACTCCACACCCCTCTGCCATGGGCAAGCTCCCAACTCCCTGCGTTTCAGATCCAGCCTGGACCAAAATGCCCAACATCCCTGCCAGACGGAGAATCAGAAGTCTGTCAGACCATTTGTGCTAATTTCTTTTAGATGTGATAAGGTAGGGTCTTTTGAAACTACTTGCCTTTTAGAGTTATCAACTGAAATATTTATAAATGGAATGATAGGATGTCTGGAATTTGCTTCAAAATAATATTGGGGAATAGTACACAGCAATTTAAGAAACCAATTACAACTAGATGGATGACTCTAGTGAAGAAACCAGACCCCAAAAGAATACATGCTGTATGATGCCATTTGTATAAAGATCAAAGAGAAAACCAACCTTTCGAGATACAGGTTAGAATAATGGATACCTGGAAGGGAAAAGTTGTGATAAAAATCAGAATAGTGGCTGCCTCTGTGTATTCACTGTAAGGGAACAGGAGGGAACTTTCTGGAATGACTGAAATGTTCTATGCCTTGGTTTAGTGATGGTACATGGGTGTATACAATTGTCAAAACTCAGCAAATGCTTCAGATATGTACATTTCATTGCATAATAATTATATCTCAATAAAAACTAGGTTTCGTCTCTTGCCATCATGGTAGTTATTTTTTTAGCTTGAGGAACATTTATTCTGGTCATCAGTTTTCTTTATGACTAATGCTATGGAGACTCTCCTTGTACATAAATCTTCATGCAAACCCGTAGGCATTAATTCTCCTTGCCAGTGAAGAAATGAATGAAAATAACTGTCCCATTATTTAGCTATGAGAATAATTCCAACCTAGAGCCACAGATATTTAGAAAAGCCCAGCAGGACTTTGTCACTGACAAATCACCCAATTTGGGATCTTCTTTCTGAATCACCATTTTTTCATACGATGTATGTCAAGGAGCCAATGAATACGAAACAAGTGTTCTCATCTGAGGGGAGTAAATGCACTGTATGCAGTGAGGCAGAGAAAGCCTTAACCCAGCTCTCCGGGTGAAGCCAGGGACCTCTCTGCCCTTCAGTGTCAGGCATTGGAGGGATACCAGTGTGGGCATGGCCAGCACACCTCCCTTACAAGTCTAAAGATTCTTCATGAAGAACTGAAGCTTCTCCCTAAGAAAGAACCTCAGCCTTGGAAACTAAGTACATTTTTAAATAACCATTCAGTAAATCAGTGGAGGAATAAAGGGTCTTCCCATTCCTAAGAATAATGGCGGATCATCTAGAGGGTCATCCTCGTCAAGGTGTACCTGGTTCAGAGCAGCAGGAAAATCATCACTTGAGGACTTAGAGGTTCCAGTCTCAGCTGGAATTGATTCTTTCTTCCCCTGGTGTTGTTTATAGTCTGTTTAAAAATATCTGGCAGCTTTCACCTGATTGGCTTGTCAGTCTACTGAATAAATAGTCTGAAGTTTGCTTCAGAAATGGCGTTCTGCAGCCATTTCACCTGCCAAGGATAATTTAATAGAATTATAAAACTTGATTAAAGTTCTGTCTTGTGCTCCACAGACTATAGACAGGCATATATCACCTATATTTAAAAATCAGGGTGATGGGGCGCCTGGGTGGCTCAGTCGTTAAGCATCTGCCTTCGGCCCCAGGTCATGATCCCAGGGTCCTGGGATTGAGCCCCGCATCGGGCTCCCTGCTCCACAGGAAGCCTGCTTCTCCCTCTCCCACTCCCCCTGCTTGTGTTCCCTCTCTCACTGTGTCTCTCTCTGTCAAATAAATAAAATCTTAAAAAAAAAAAAATCAGGGTGATGATTCAGGCAAGAATAGGTGAAAGTTTGATAAGGAGCAGGATATTTCCATAAACCCAAAATATCTCCCGCAAAAGTACTTATTAATTACAAAAGGAAAAAATGGTACTTTAACAGTGGAAAGATCCAATGGACATCACCTTAACAAATGACTGATGTTTGTGTCAATAATGAAATCAGCCACAGTGTATGCCTCATGATAAGGTGCACTGAGAAGGACACAATATCACTTCTGGGATATTCTGGCCAAAATGGATAATCAGAATCTAATATGAGAAAACTTCAAAGAAACCCAAGCTATGTCAAATGTTAAAGTCGTGAAAGACAAAGAAAGGCTGGCTTTTTTAAATTAAATTAAAAATTTAAAAAACCCTAGAGAGGGGGTGCCTGGTGGCTCAGTCAGTTAAGCATCTGCCTTCAGCTCAGGTCAGGATCCCAGGGTCCTGGGATCAAGTCCCACATCCGGCTCCCTGCTCTGCGGGGATTCTGCTTCTCCCTGTGCCCCCTCCCCCCAACTTGTGCTCTCTCTGTCAAATAAATAAATAAAATCTTTAAAAAAAATAAAAATTAAAAAAATTAAAACCCTAGAGGGGCATGAAAATGAAATGCAATGTGTGATCCTGGGTTAGAAATAAAAATATGTGTAAGCAACTCTAATGAAATAATTGGTGAAATTGGGATGTAGACAATAAATTAGAAAATAGTATTGGCTCAATGTTCAATTTCCTGAATTTGACAACTATGTTGGGATTACATAAGAAAATGTTCTTCCTCTTGGATATACCCATGGAAGTATTTAGGGGTGAAGGGATGTGATGTCTGCAACTCACTCTCAAATGGTTCAAGGAAAAAAAAAAACACCATGGGTGTATATATGTATGTATGTATGTCTATCTAGAGAGAGAGAATAATCAAATATAGAAACTGTTAATTGCTGAATCTGTGTGGATCTCATTTCAAGCAGTGTAAAAATGAGGGTGGAGACCTGAGCGGGAGTCAATCCCCTCTATGGATGCTGGCATACCAGAAAATTCAGAAGATCTCTCAGTTGATCCTGACAGCAACAAACTGAACTATTTTTTGGTCTGTCTGTATGTCCAGCTGGATGAACTAAAATGACTCAAATCATCTTTGCTTTCTTTTCCTTTATTTCTATAGCTAATGTTGTGCTCACTCACATGACAATACCACTTTTTCTTAGAAATATAACTTGCTGAAAATCTGGGTGCAGGTAAAATAAAGTTGTAAACAATGCCTAATATTGCCCCCGTTCCCACCAATAAAGAAAGAATAAACTTGGGGCACCTGGGTGGCTCAGTTGGTTAAGCATCAGACTCAGTTTTGGCTCAGGTCATGGTCTCAGGGTCGTGAGATCCAGCCCTGCGTCGGGCTCCACACTGGGCGTGGAGCCTGCTTAAGACAATTCTCTTGCTCCCTCTGCCCTTCCCCCCACTCGTGATCACAAGCTTCCTCCCTCTCTCTCTCAAATAAATAAATAAATCTTTTTTTAAAAAAGGAAGAATAAATTTGCTGCTTCTCACACTGTTCACTTTCCCTTTGCTAATGACATTTATCTACCATTTTATGTTTTAAGATAATTTTTGCTCCATGTTCTGAAAGTAATCCTATAATTATGGGAATAGTTCATTCAATTTTAAACAAACTAGGCTCTGTAGATATCAATTATCTGTATTTTAATATGTTGTGAGGCCTGTTTTATAATTTATAGCTCTGAATCTCTATATATTTACTGCTTAGCCTTCTGGTGACATTAAGCTACAGCTTGAATTATGATGAAGGCAATAACTATTTGTACACTGATGCTTTCGTAATTTATTTCCTCAAAAAGCACTTACTGAAAGCCTTCAACACATCAGGCACTCTCCGTTATTTGGAATAAGAGAGCTGTATGAATTAGATATGTCAGATAATCATAGATTGTTTACTCTTTTCTTATACTAAAAACAACAGTAACAACTATAACAAAACATCATGATGGCTACAAGTTCAAATGAGAACCAACAGTCGATGCCTCTTGATCACCATCTTTCAGGACCAAGATCACAGAAATCTACTTATTCAGTTTGGGTTTCCACATGAAGAGAGAGTTGGAAATCCAGCTAAAAAGTCCAACAGCCCCACATCCATGAACTGGACTAAACATACCAAATTCCAACTTTGCACAATCCATGGATTGCACAATCCATGTTCAAGATAACACAAGACATCTAGTTCCCAGCTCTTGGTTTCTAAATACCATCCTCCATACCTGGGCTACTCGGAAAAACAGTTGATTTCTGAGCTGGGGCTCGAAAGTACTCAATAAGCATGGACACTGTGTTGGACCAGAAAGCATAAAAGTGCTCAAAGACTAATAGGGACATGGCCAGAGGACATAGGAGCCAGACTGAAAGGGCTCCCAGTGGCCAAATGTGGGACAATTTAAGAATAATAAGAATAATGACTGAAATTGATTGTAACACACTGAATAATATTTTTTTAAAGATATGAGTCCACAGTGATAATCAAAGTAGAAGGAGATAAAAAGATATTTACAAAAAAATGTCAGCTAATAAATGCAGAAGAAATGATAGAATTGGAAAAGCACTCTCTTACAATCCCCAATGATCAGTTCAGGCAAAAATCATTAATGGACACTAAAACCATGAGACAAAAGGTTGTTGGGGAATAAGAAATTAGCATGATGCTAAAGTATCATGCCATAAATTGCATAGTAACTTCAAAGAGAAAAATTCACCTTTATAATAAAAAAGATCTAGCAGTCACCACCTTAACCAAGTGATCAAACTTAACATTATCTTAGTGTTAAGTGCCTCCTGAAATGCAGTATGAAAGATAAAGCATCACCATGAAATTGTTTTGTTTTGTTTGTTTTGTTTTTTAAGTAAACTCTACACCATGCACGGGGCTCAAGAGTCACATGCTCTGCCAACTGAGCCAGCCGAGCGCCCCACATGAAGTGTTCTTGCCAGAGATGTTACCAGAACCTAATCAAACCTCTAGACAAACTTCCAGGATACAGGAAATACAGAGAAGGAAGGAAAAAGTGGAGGGGGTACCTACTACCCTTTTATTAGCACAAAACAACATTATTTCACAATATATGTAAATAAAATCATCATACTCTACACCTTAAACTTATACAGTGATATATGTCAATTATTTCTCAAAACTGGAAAAAATTAAATTAAGTTTAAAAAAATTTAAATTCAACCATAATCATTGGAAACTTCAATACTCCACTCTCAGTAATTGATAGAAAACCAGGCAAAAAGTCAGCAAGGACAAAGAACTGAACAACACTATGAACCAACTTGACCTAAAGACATCTATCCAACAGCCCACTCAACAAGAGCATAATACATATTCTTTTAAAGCACATATGGAACATTCTCCATGACAGACAATATGCTAGGCCATAAAACAAGTCTTAATGAATTTAAGATAATTTAAATCATGCAGAGTTTGTTCTCCAGCCATAATGGAGTTCAATTAGAAATCAACAACAAAAGGGAATTTTGGAAATGCAAAAATATTTTGAAATTAATGAACACATTTTCTAACCCATGGGTTAAAGAAGAAATTACAAGTGAAATTAGGAAGTATTTTGATCTGAATGAAAATAAAAACACGATATATTAAAATGTATGGGATGCAGCTAAAGTGGCACTTAGAAAGAGTTTTAAATGCCTACATTAGAAAAGAAAAAAGAAAATGTCTGTATTAGAGAAGATATCAAATCAATGATCTAATCTTTCATTTTAAAAATCTGGAAAAAGGGGCACCTGGGTGGCTCAGTCGTTAAGCATCTGCCTTCGGCTCAGGTCATGATCCCAGGGTCCTGGGATCAAGTCCCACATCGGGCTCCCTACTCCGCGGGAAGCCTGCTTTTCCCTCTCCCACTCCCCCACTTGTGTTCCCTCTCTCGCTGTGTCTCTCTCTGTCAAATAAGTAAATAAAATCTTTAAAAAAAAAATCTGGAAAAAGGGACACCTGTGTGGCTCAGTCAGTTGGGTGTCCAACTCTTGATTTTGGCTTGGGTTGTGATCTCAGTGTCCTGGGATGGAGCTCTGTGTAGGGCTCTGCACTCAGCAAGGAGTCTGCTTCTCCCTCATCTTCTCCTGCTGCCCCTCTCCTCTACTCGAGCACATGCACTCTCTCTCTCAAATAAATAAATAAATCCTTTTAATTAATTAATTAATTAAAAATCTAGAAAAAGAGCAAACAAAAATGGAAGGTAAGCATAAGGAAGAAAGTAATAAATATTAGAGCAGAAAATAATTAAATAGAAAACCAAAAATAGAGAAAATTAATGAAACCAACATTGATTTTTTTAAAAGATCAATGAAATCAACAAATCCTTACCTGCACTAAGAAACTGAGATGATACAGATCACAAAAATTAGTAATGAAAGAGGGGACATTACCACTGACCCCTCAGAAATTAAAGGGAATACTACAAATGACTTAATGTTTATAAATTTGATAACTTGGGAGAAATTTGTCCAAATTCCTAAGAAATACAAAAACTGATTCAAGTAAAAAATAGAACATCTGAATAGATCTATAACACATAAAGACAATGAATTAGCCACTCAAAATCTTTCCACACAAATAAAAAAAATCCCAGATGGCTTTCACTGGTGAAATTCATACTGATATTCTACAGATTCAGAAAATAAAGGATAAAAGAACACTGCCTAATTCATTCTATTGAGGCTAGGATCATTCTATACCAAAATCAGACAAAAACATCACAAGAAAAGAAAACTATAAACCAGTATCCCTCATGAATATAGATGTAAAAATTCTCAACAAAGTATTAGCAAGCTGAACCTAACAACATGTATGAGATTATATACCATTTATCCCACGAATGCAGTGTCCATTTAGCATCCAAAAATCAATATTAATAATACCATATTGTATGTTTTTATATTACATGTTATAATTAACACCATCTTAACAAAACAAAGGACAAAAAATACAGCATCCCAATAGACACAGAAAAAACATTTGACAAAATCAACCACCTATTCTTGATAAAAACTCTCAACAAACAAGGAAGGGAAGGGAATTTCCTCAACCTGATAAAGAGCATCTACCCAAAACCTACACTGATTTCACTCTAATTAACTAAAAATGGACCAATGACTTAAATGTAAGAGCTAAAGCAGTAAAACTTGTAGAAGAACACATAGGAGTAAATTTTCAAGGTTAGGAAAAAATTAGGTTAGGAAAAGATTTCATAGATATGACACCGAAATCATAATCGTATAGGAAAAAATGATAAATCTCACCAAAATTCAAAACTTTTGCACTTCAAAGGACACCATTAAGAAAATCAAAGAACAAGCAACAAACAGGGAGAAAAGATTTGCAAAACATGTATCCAAAAAAAGACTTGTATTCAGAATACACAAAGAATTCTTACAACTCAATAAGACAAATGACCCAGTCAAAAAATGGGTAAAAGATATGAACAGACATTTCACCAAAGTAGATACACAAATGACTAATGAGCACATGAAAAGATGTTTAACCTCAGTCACTAGAGAAATACAAATTAAACTCACATGAGATACCATTTCACACCTGCTAGAAGGGCTAGAGTGAAAAAGACAAATGACAGACTTTGTCAAGGGTGTGGCAAAACAAGAGCCCCCAGACATTAATGGTAGAAATGTTAGTTGGTGCAGCCGCTTTGGAAAAGAGCTTGGCAGCTTCTCAAAAATGTAAATCTAAAACTAGCATCAGAGCTAGCAATTCTACTCCTAAGGATTATCCAAGAGAAGTGAAAACATACATCCATACAAAGACTTATACATGAATGTTCATAGCAGTTTTATTCATAATAACCAAAAACTGGAAAGAACCCAAATGTCCATCAACTAGTGAATAGACAAAATTCGGTATATCATTACAATGGAATATTAATTCAGCAATAAAAATGAATGAACTACTGACACATGCTGCATCATGGATAAACATTATGCTTAGTGAAAGAAGCCAGATATACAAGAAATGTTCATAAAAAGCAAATTTATAGAGACAGAAAGTAGATTAGTGGTTGGTTGGGCATGAGGGATCTTATTGGGAGGAGGAAAATATTGTTAAACTAATTAAAGGTCATGTTTTCACCCCTCAGTAAAGTTTCGAAAAATCATTGAACTGTATAGTTGAAATGTGTGAATTATGTATATGTGAAATAGACCTCAATAAAGCAGGTTTAAAAATCAGTATTTGGGAGTGCCTGGGTGGCTCAGTCAGTTAAGAGTCTGCCTTCGGCTCAGGTCATGATCCCAGGGTCCTGGTATCAAGTCCCGCATCAGGCTCCCTGCTCAGCGGGGAGCCTGCTTCTCCTTCTCCCTCTGCCTGTCGCTCTGCCTACTTGTGATCTCTCCCTATCTCTCTGTCAAATAAATAAATAAAATCTTTTAAAAAAAATAAAAATCAGTATTTGTTGAATCACTATATTGTACACCCAGAAATAATGTAACACTGTATGTTAAATATACTGGAATTTAAAATAAAAGTAAAAAAATAAAGTCAATATCACTTTTTTTTTTTTTTAGGAGAAGACTATTCCAGAAGAGATATAGCCACCAAATCCATGCAAAAACCTAATTTGGTCCTGGATTGGGGGGAAAAGAATAGCTTTAAAAACACATTTGGGGGTGGGACACCTGGCTGTCTCAGTCGCTAGAGTTTGTGACTCTTGATCTCGGGGTTGTGAGTTCAAGCCCCACGTTGGCTGTAGAGATTACTTAAAATTTTTTAAAAAATTAAATCATTAAAAAACACACACATATTTGGGGGAAACTTTTCAATGGACTATAAAGTAGATGATACTACCAAATTGTTGGTACATTTTGTTGGCTGTGAGAATGATATTAGGTAGGTAGAATATCCTTAAATTCTCAAGAGACACAGCTGAAGAAGTCAGGGGTGAAACATGATGTCTACAACTTACTTTCAAATGATTTAGGGAAACACATACATACATACGTATGAAGATAGACAATATAAATGTGAAAAAAATGTTAACAATTGTTGAATATATGGAAGGTATACAGGTATTCATTGTACCATTCTCTCAACTTTTCTAGAGCTTTAACAATTTTCAAAATAAAATGTGTGGGTAAAAATAGTCCAGGCACCACACTCATCTGCTTTAGGATAGACCTTCAAAAAATCTTTACTTAATAAGCAAGTTGCACTAGTAAAATGACTCTCTACTTTGTGTTTCCTCCATCCCTCTCTTATTACCCCAGCCACACTAGATTTCCTTCAGTATTTCAAGGGAATTTGAACTTTTTTTAGGATTTATTTATTTAAGTAATCTCTGAACCCAACTTGGGGCTTGAACTCACCACCCCCAAGATCAAGTCACATGCTCTTCCAACTGGGCCAGCCAGGCGCCCCTCAAATGAGTTTGAATTTCATGTGCCTTCCTATCTTAGGCCCTCCCCTTCCCTGGCTTCTCTCACAATACCCCATAACTTTGATTCAAATGCTTGCCAAAATTATAATAATTCATTCAATTATTTGTCCCACGATCTGTCTCTCACAAAGGATTTAACATTCAGGAGGGTGAGGACTTGTCCACATCATGTCTCCAGTCCTGTGCAGGGCTTGGTATGTAGTAAGCACCCAGTAAATATTTTTAAGAGAATAAATGAATGAGTTTAATAAATCTACCAATCACTAGTGTTAGGGAAGCACCACTGCACCTTAAAACAGGTCTGTCTCTAAGGAACAGTTATCATTTTAGTTCCAGTCTGGTTGATATTCCCTGGAGGTCTGTGCCCACCTGTTTCTCACTATGTCTATAATGGACCTCCATTTGGGAGTAGGTAGAAAATCAAACAGACCGAGCGCGCAGTAATTAAGGGGGGAAATACATTGTAAAGAACGTGGTAAATCAGTCAAGGACAAGGCAGAAAACATTGTTCAAAGGCTGCCCCAATGACAGACCAGAGCTTACTGCAGCATCTGGCACATCATGGATGTGGCAGGCTGATTAAGAAAGTGGCTTATAATTTGTTTTCTCGGTTTTGCTGCTGTCAATCATCAAGGAGTCAACATTTTTTTCCTCTCCCAGGAGAGTAGCTAGAGATCTTGGATACTAAAATCTGAATTTTCCTCTCCCTGTGGGGGCAGTTAATAAGTGCTTATTTCTTTAATAAAAAAAAAAAAAAAGACACAACAAATTGGAGTCTACTGCCGCATAAAACAATACCTTTGTTTAGAAGCAGGGACTTGTTATTTTTTTTTTTAAAGATTTTATTTATTTATTTGAGAAAGAAAAAGTACAAGGAGAGGAGGGACAGAGGCAGAGGGAGAAGCAGACTCCCCGCTGAGCGGGGAGCCCGATGCGGGACTCAATCCCAGGACCCTGAGATCATGACCTGAGCTGAAGGCAGACGCTTAACCAGCTGAGCCACCCAGGAGCCCCAGGGATTTGCTATTAAAAGTGTAAGTTTATTGAGAGAATTAACTAGACTGGGGAGAGAATGCAATGCAGGCTTTGTGTTTTTCTGGATGAAGAGGGGGGTTCTAGAATGAAAACGGCTGTTCCCCTATGAAAAGGAAGAGAAGTGGGAGGGATAGGGACATGAGTCATGCATATTCAGAGGGTCTGAGGTGGCAGAACTCCAGATCACTTGTCCACTAGTACTTGGGAGGACTGAGCTATAATCCTTGCAATGTGGCAATCTCTGAGGACAGCACCTAGTAATCTGTGTTTAAGAAGTCCTCCAGACCCAAAAATCAAACAATCCAATTAAAAAATAGGCAGAAGACCTGAACAGACATCTCTCCAAAGAAGACATCCAGATGGCCAACAGACACATGAAAAGATGCTCGACATCACTCATTATCGGGGAAATGCAAATCAAAGCTACAACGAGATATCACCTCACTTCTGTCAATATGGCTAAAATCAACAACACAAGAAACAGCAGGCGACGGGTGCCTGGGGGCTCAGTCAGTTGAGCATCTGCCTTCAGCTCAGGTCATGATCTCAGGGTCCTGCGATTGAGCCCCGAGTCAGGCTCCCTGCTCAGCGGGGAGTCTGCTTCTCCCCCTGACCCTCCCATCTCCCCCCTGCTCATGCTCTCTTTCTCTCTCTCTCTCTCAAATAAATAAATAAAATCTTAAAATACACACACACACAGCTGGCGTTAGCAAGGATGTGGAGAAAAAGGAACCTCATGCACTGTTGGTGGGAATGCAAACTGGTGCAGTCACTGTGGAAAACAGTATGGAAGTTCCTCAAAAAGTTAAAGATAGAGCTACCCTAAAATCCAGTAATACCACTACTAGGTATTTACCCAAAGAATACAAAAATACTAATTCAAAGGGATACATGCACCCTGATGTTTATAGCAGCATTAGCAACAATAGCCATACTATGGAAAGAGCCCAAATGTTGCCCACTGATTAGTGAACGGATAAAGATATGTGTATACACACACACACACACACACACAATGGAATATTATTCATCCATAAAAAACAATGAAATCCAGCCATTTTCAATGACATGGATGGAGCTAGAGTATAATGCTAAGTAAAATAAGTCAGTCAGAGAAAGACAAATAAATACCATATGATTTCATTCATAGGTGGAGTTTAAGAAACAAAACAAATGAGCAAAGGGGGAAAAAAGAAAGAGAGAGAGAGAGGCAAACCAAGAAACAGACTATAGAGAACTATAGAGAACACACTGATGGTTACCAGAGGGGAGGTGGGTGGGGGGATGGGTGCAATAGGTGATGGGGATGAAGGAGTGTACTTGTGATGAGCACCAGGTGATTTAAAAAGTCCTCCAGATAATTCTTAAGCACATTTGAGTTTGAGAAGTGCTGATCTATAGTATGATTCCATTGGGAGTTATAAAAAATTGTATGTGTGTATGTGTATATACACACACGCATATATTTAAAAATCATACAAACATACAGAGAGACCCAAATAATGTACAGTCTGTTCACAGGAATGTCTGGATGAAGAATTCAGATGGCAATGAGTAGTTTTCTCTTTTTTAACTTTATATTATGTTATGTTAATTTTATCTTTAAAGATACTTCCAAAAGAAAATATAAAGTGTAGTGTGATCAGGACTCCACTTCTCTGGGACTCTCTGGGCTCAGTCCTGTCACCTTGTCTGGCTTCCCACTGGCTCAGAAGATGGGGGCTGCGGGAGCTCTGAATACCACATCCAGATATGACAATGCCTAAAGGCCACTTACTTGTGTCTCTTTTGTAAGAGTAAAACTACTTTTTGAATAGAATGTACTCTGTTTTGGCTTTATCTCATGCTTCCTTGTGAGATTCAGGATATTCAACCCATGCTAGAATACTCATAAGTGATGTGCCTTTCTCAGGTTATCACCTACAGATGACGTAATTTCCATTGGCCCCTCATTGGTGGTGTTTTTTTTTTAAGATTTTATTTATTTATTTGAGAGGAAGCAAAAGAGAGAGCATGAGGTGGGGGAGGGGCAGAGGGAGAGGGAGAAGCAGATTCCCTGCTGAGCAGAGAGCCCAATGCGGGGCTCAATCCCAAGACCCCGAGATCATGACCTGAGCCAAAAGCAGACACTTAACTGACTGAACCACCCAGGTGCCCCTGGTGGTGGTAATATTGATTATCCAGTCAAGGTGTACAATTTCTAGACTCTTACTGTGCTTTCTCTTGCAACTTACAATCTTTCCATGGTTAAACATCTTAAGACTATACAAATATTCTAATCCTCATTACATCTTACCATTGAAGATTCTTAACTGAACCTATCTTTATTATAATGGTTGTAAAATGGTTTTCCAACTTCAGCACTACCAGTACATTTATCAGTTAGCACCTGACATTCTACTTGCATTAACTTATTTTTTTAAGTAAGCTCTACACCCAACAAATGGCTTAAACTCACGACTCCAAGATCAAGAGTTGCATGCTCCACCAACTGAGCCAGCTAGATGCCCCATATTAATTTACTTTTGATGAATAATTTGGCTAGGAATGAAATCCTAGGTTGAAAAGAATTTTCCTCAATTTTAAAGGAATTACTCCACTATCTTGGATCATCCCATATTGCTAATGAGAATCTGATGTCATCATGATTCCAGTTCCTTGATGTCCCCCATCACCTCCCACCCCCAAAAGCCCTTAGGATCTTTTCTTTATCTTTGGCATTCTAACACTGTATAACGATCGGCCTGGAATGAGGATAATTTTTTTTCCTTTTTTCCTAGAGGCCTAACTCCCAAAATTTTTCATCATCCTACTCCAAGTTGAACTGGTTGGTGCCTAAGACGAATGTATGACTGTCTTCCCAGCCCTTCACTATTCTATGAATGTTGGATCCTCCATCCCCTGGACTCTAAATATTTTTTTTAGATTTTATTTATTTATTTATTTATTTATTTATTTATTTATTTATCTGTAAGAGATAGAAAGCACACACAAGTGAGGGGAGAGGCAGAGGGGGAGGGAGACGGAGAGACAGAATCTGAAGCACACTCTGTTGCTGAGCAGGAAACCTGACACGGGGCTCAATCCCACGACCCTGAGATCATGACCTGAGCTGAAACCACAAGTCAGACATTTAACTGACTGAGCCACCCAGGCACTCCTAAATATTTCTTTTGGTTCACTCCCTCATTTTGCTGAACCACAGTCCTCTAGTAATATCACTCAAGCATAATGTTAAGAGAAAAAAGGCAAGTTGCCGAATAAGAGACTAATAACCCACAGAGACTAACAGAGAAGCACGTACGTGGTTGTACGCGGCATAACTGTCTCTAGCATTCCTGGGACACTAGCACCTACATCAACTTTTTTAAATGTGCGAAGGATTGCCATTTATTATTCATCGATTAACTCTGGAGAAATAATGGAAGAGGCAAATAGGAAAGAGAAGAACAGGGGCGCCTGGGTGTCTCAGTCATTGGGTGTCTGCCTTCAGCTCAGGTCATGATCCCAGGGTCCTGGGATCGAGCCCTGCATCAGGCTCCCTGCTCCACAGGAAGCCTGCTTCTCCCTCTCCCACTCCCCCTGCTTGTGTTCCCTCTCTCACTGTATCTCTCTCTGTCAAATAAATAAAATCTTTAAAAAATAAAAAAAAATAAAAAAATAAAAAAAATAAAGGAAAGAGAAGAACAAAAGGGACCCCTACTTTATTGAAAATATTCCATTTTTCTTCAAAAAGTATGCAGAAATAAACTTAAAAAATAATGACTGTAACAATTACGTATGTACTAGATGTTCATCAAAGTATTTAAGAGTTTCAAAATGGAAATATCCTATGTGTTCAGTAATAACGGGTTATGTAAAGAATGTAAATCCAGGGCGCCTGGGTGGCTCAGATGGTTAAGCGTCTGCCTTCGGCTCAGGTCATGATCTCAGGGTCCTGGGATCGAGTTCCACATCGTGCTTCCTGCTCCTTGGGAGCCTGCTTCTCCCTCTGCCTCTCTCTCTCTCTCTGTCTCTCATGAATAAATAAATAAAATCTTTAAAAAAAAAAAAAAGAATGTAAATCCAGGCAATGTAATATTATGCAGCTAATACACATAATATTAATTGTTGACTAGGACATGCACATGATATTCTGCTAACTGAAAAAAGGAGTCTGTGATAGAATATGCATTTTATAATTTGTGTATGCATGTGTGTGTGCATGATTGTGTGATTGGGTGCATGTTTGTGTGTATACCAAAGTTTTAAAAGTGTTGAAATTCAGGACAAGTTGTTTTCTAGGTAAAGATTTTGGTCTAAGTATGTATTTCTCCTATAATTAGAAAAACAATGTTTTTAGTTTTAAGAGATGCTTTATATGCAGGGCACCTGGCTGGCTCAGTCAATTAGTACAGCATGCGACTCTTGATCTCAGGGTCGTGAGTTCAAGCTCCATGTTGGGTGCAGAGCTTACTTAAAAAAAAAAAAAGTGTAAAATAAAAAAAACTGCTTTATATGATCAAGAAGTTAAAAGTGGACAATTTATACAAATGATGGAGACCCTCAGTGTTTATGAAACAACTAGCCATCCTGTTTATGGAAAATGAGAGACCTGAGAAGTACAGGAAAACTGACCTATTCCCAGAACACAGCACCTGTAAAGAAAGAGAATCTCTCTTCTCAGAAACAGGCACAACATGGCTTCAGATTTCTGCTGCGTCTACGGCTAAGATTCATCATTTACACTTTGACAGTCTAATGGACATTGCTCCTGTAATTAATTAAGCCATCTGCTAGTAGTCACTGACAACAAACAAATTAGAACTGAACTGCTAAGACAGCCTGCAAAACAAGGGCAAGAAAAAGACCTCTGCCCTGTAACGATCACCTGATAGACTGAAAATCACTATACTTGTGATGTTTCCTTCAAAAGTTAACGTCAAGAGCTGAAAGTGGGCATCAAAATATTTCACTTCTGTCCCCAACCACTGTGACTTTGAGAAAGGTCCTTTACCATCTCTGGAGCTTCTTTTTATACAGACCTGAGATAGGAAGCCTCATATGCAACATACTGGGTTTAAATATTAAGTGGTAAACCAGGAAAGTATCTATTTTTATCATTATTGAAATCCAAGGTGTCCTTGTAGAGGTAACAAAAAGGAGTAGACTGAAACTTTTGGGCCAATTAAAATTTCATGTAACACCATAAATTCACTGTAATTAGCAAGTAGATCAGCAGAAATAAAGTTATAACATTGATTACTGATTCATTTAAGAGAAAGACATGAGCCAGTCTTATAATTGGGCTTCAGGTAATAAAACTAAGAAAATGTTTTCTTTAGGGGTGCCTGGGTGGCTCAATTAGGCATCTGAATTTTGATTTCGGCTCAGGTCATGATTTCAAGGTCGTGAGATTGAGCCCCAAGTCAGGCTCCATGCTCACTGGGGAGTCTGCTTGAGATTCTTTCTCTCCCTCTCCCTCTGCCCCTCCCCGCTGCGTGCATGCTCGCACTTATTGTCTATCTCTAAAATAAATAAATAAAATCTTTAAAAAAATGTTTTCTTTAAGCAACACATTCAATCATCTGGCTTTTAAAATTATATGATTTTTTTTTAGATTTTTTTTATTTATTTATTTGACAGAGAGAGACACAGCGAGAGAGGGAACACAAGCAGGGGGAGTGGGAGAGGGAGAAGCAGGCTTCCCACCCAGCAGGGAGCCCAACTTGGGGCTCCATCCCAGGACCCTGGGATCACGACCCAAGCCGAAGGCAGCCACTTAATGACTGAGCTACCCAGGTGCCCCTGATTTTTAAAGATTTATTTATTTGAGAGAGAGCACTAGAGCGTGAGTGGGGGGAGGGGCAGAGGAAAAGAATCTCAAGCAGACTCCCTACTGAGCATGGAGCCCTAATGGAGGGCTAGCATTAGGGTGCGGCTCAGTCTTCAGCTCTGGCCTCAGGGTGATGCTCCTAGTGGGGCTGAGTTTCAGGTGTTTCGCTAGAATCATGTTCTCCAGCAATATCCGTGGGTTCCAAGGGGCATGGGTTCCTTCTCTGTCCCTGACAGATGCGTGATCTCATGACCCTTGAGATCATGACCTGAGCCAAAAGCAAGAGTCAGACACTCAACAGACTGAGCCACCCAGGGACCCCTAACATTATATGATTTTTAGTTACATAACTTGTGGACAGCCATGAAGTAAGATACTAGTACTGCTCTACGTACAGAGAGATTAAAAGACCACATTTCATACTTTGAGAATTATTAACTCAAGATATTTTTTTAAAGATTTTATTTATTTATTTTAGAGAGAGAGCACACACACAAGCAAGGGGAGGGCCGAGGCAGAGGGAGAAGCAGGCTCCCTGCCAAGCAAGGAGCCCAATGAGGGACTCAATCCCAGGACCCTGGGATCATGACCTGAGCCGCAGGCAGATGCTTAACCAACTGAGCCACCCAGGCGTCCCTAACTCAAGATATTTTAGAAACAAAATATCTGACTCATTTTCAGACAAGAAAAAGGTGGCAACAGTGAAGGGTGTTGGACAACTGGTGAGCAGCATTTGGGATTGGGTTCCAGACATTTGGGACAAAATGAGAAAAATAGTAAGAGAGAAATGAAGGCGGATCTTTTATATTTTCCCAGCTTATGCCCCTGATGCTTGTAGATTTCATTTCTCTATAACTTTATATTTTGTATGTGTATTTTGTATAAAATGTATATATTACTAAATAGTATATTTTTGGCTTAGATTTGTTTTTAGTTTATGCAAATCATATTACAGTGTATCTATTTTATAACTTAGATTTTTGGGGGGTTTTGCTTTGTTTTGTTCTTTTCAATGATCATTATATTTAATATCTGGAAGAACAAAATCTCCCACCTTGCTCTTCAAAATTGTCTTGGCTATCCTTTGTTCTTTGCTCTCCCATATAAAATTTAGCATCAGTTTTTCAGGTCCCATACACAATCCCCTTCTCAATTTTGGTTGGAATTGCTTTTAATCTATAAATTCATTTGGCAAAAGTTGAAATCTTGACGGTACTGATCTTCCCCACTCACGAGTAGAGTGCATCCCTCAGTCATTTCGATCATCTTCTGTGCCTCTAATGGATATCCGATATTTTATGGCTGCCCAAAATATTTTAAAAATCCTTTTCCCATTTTAAGACTTCTCCACCTTATAAATCTCACTTCCCCCAGGTAAAATCCAAAAAGTATTTCCCAGAAGCCCTTGCTATGCAGATGTACACATATAACCAACTTCAGTGGCAGGTACACCCTTGCAGAAGATGGGAGATCACAGTGCCCTATGGTATCCTACCAAAATAGTTGTGTGGGTACTTGCTTTTTCTCCAGAATATGTAGAAACCTCCTGGTGGTCCGGTCCCTCTATTCAATGGGGGTAGAGGACAATCTAGTAGCAGACACCAGCCGCTGCTGGGTTTCCACTAGAACAATCTGGTACTGTCATTGTTGGTTATTTTTCTTGGCTTCTGCCTACGTGACATTCTACATTGGTTCCCTCTTGGAAATTCTGCAAGTTAACTAGGAATACGTACCAAATCTCTTTGCACTTAAACTAGTGAAGGTGGATCTGCAGTAGCAACTGAACACTGGCCAACACAGGATTAGGAACCAGAAGTGGGTTGCTGAGTGGGCGAACCTTGGAGGTAGAAATGTCTTGGTGTACGTGATTGAGAATATGGCAGTGGAAAACCAGATACAGCAAGCTGGAAGGCAGATGGGCAAGACGAGGTGGCCAGAGCAATCCTGAGCCCAACTTGGCTCCACCTGACTTCTACATGTGTCACCCAGGCTCTCTGGAGCCTACGTGTTCTCCCGGCAGAAGACAGAAATGATCGTGAGCCCGAGGACTGAGAAGGAGACACCACAGAATTGAGAAGAGAGAAGCCACAGAACAGTGGTCTAAGGGAGGGGGGAGTGCCGTGGACCCCAGAAATGTATGACTGTCAGGAAGCATCAGGGGCCCACTTGCAGTTATTGGTCACGAACTTCAGGTGAAACAACTGAGCACGGTAGTGTGTTTTCCTGATCGCCTTCGGTAGGGAAGGTGCAGGCACGGAGAAGGCAAAGAACTGCGTTTAGTCTGAGGTGGGGCAAGTGAACACGACAAGGGAGTTAAGGGAGACTGTGAAGGGACTGTTAGAATAGTTGAGCATGGAATTCATGCTGGGCGAAGGAGAAAGGAGAGGCACGAAGGAAGTGAAGGACAGTTGGCATCAGGATTCTAAAGAGAATGAAAAGAGCTAAGAGGGCAGGATATTTAAAGTGCTGAGGCCACAGAGGAGGTGAGGTGCTTGGTAGCAACAAGTTCTAAGATCTGATCAGAGGAGAGCCTGGGGTAAAATGGAGGGCCAGGAAGGAAATGAGAGGGCGAGGTACTGGAGGGATCAGCTATTGAAATCACCAAGAACTCTGACAAGAATAATGTTGAAGAGAGTGCAAGCAGGCCAGGAACTAAAAGCTTCTAGAAATAAATGGGTGTGACCCAGAAGCCTGGCAGTACAGCCTGATGACCTGAGATTCAAAGGTGGTTTTTAGGAAAGGGGAGGAGAGGCAGAATGGTCTGGAACTGGCAAAGAGAAACTAAGAGGACCCAGGCTATCTGGTATCAGCCCTGTGTGAGAAAGGGGACCACCCTGTCAGAGGGTGCTGGGGCAGCAATATCCTCAAGGGACCGGCAGGTTCTGATTAGAGCACAAAGGTAAAGGCAATGTTGAGAGGTTCAGCACACAGACGACTTTGCTACCAGTGGACTGGCCATTTCAGAGACCAGAAGGAAGAAAGGTATGCAGGAGCTGAAGAGGGAGCAGATGAAGACAAAGGTGTAATGCAGAGATGTGGAAGATTAAATTTGCAGGAGACGGGGGTTATCCTGGGAGGTCAGGGCTCCTCCTGGTGACTGAGGTAAACGTCCGATGCAGGCGGAGACTGTCCCGAGGCTCCGGACTAGAAGGCTGGGCAGGCTGAGGTTGGAGCATGGTAGGTTGGGGTATGGGTCTGGAGTCCCTCTTTATTCCTGCCAGGAGGGGCATGGAGGCCTGCGGTGGGGTAACTTTACTCCAAGTACTTAATACGTGCTGATGACGGCACAGAACCCTAGGCTTCCATTCTGGGAAATCGCCTGGCAGCATTTCTTTTAGGATTTGCTTCTCTGTTCCCCTCTCTCTAACTCCTGTTAGGTCACCTACACTGCACCTCTTTTGGCTACTTTCACCTCTTTTTGCCATGCTTTCTAGGGGATTCCCTTGCCTTTATTTTTCAGTGCTCACTCCAAGTCTCATTTCTGATACCAACTTTTAGTTTTCAAGAGGTCTTTCCTGTTCTCTGAATTTTCCTTTGTTTGGAGCAGCCTATCATTTCATAGATGTGAACCTCTTCTCTAACCTCAGAATAAACTCTTCCCGCCAGTCTCAAGTAGGCTTTCTTTTTCCTTGCTCCAGCCTCTTTCATATCCTTGGCTATTGATTTATATCTAAGAATGGAGCATTAACAGCCTGGCTAAGGGAGGGGCGCCTGGGTGGCTCAGTCGGTTGAGCATCCAACTCTTGATTTTGGCTCAGATCCTAGTATCCAGTCTCCTGTTGGGCAGGGAGTCTGCTTTGGATTCTCTCTCTCCCTCTTCCTCTGCCCCTCCCCCCACCGTTTGCATGCTCTCACAAAATAAAATCTTTAAAAAATTTTTTTAAATTTAAAAAATAAAAGGCTGGCTAAGAAGCTCTACATTGCACAGTTGGAACATCGCCGGAGAGCCAAAAAAGACCGTCTGTTCTCTTGATTCATCCGATCTCCCAAAGAAAGTTCTGATTTCTAGCTGAGAAGGTACACAATTCTAGTCAGCAGCATTCTGGGAATAGAAGCAGGGGCAGAAGGCTAGAGGGTGACGGAGAAGGACCTGACATTCAGCATGGTACCCCTGACCTCCAAAACTCCTGTTTTACTGCTCCACTGAACAGAGGAATAGGGGAGGTGACCTGAGAATCTAAGTGCTTCGTAAAGACTTTGTAAATTCTCCTATATTTAGCTCCACCAGCATCCTCTACTTCCACAGAAACCTAAATCTTCAACTCCTAAGCCTCTGTGGGGAATCTGCCACATAGGATGGCTGCTTAGCTTCCCCTGGTGGCTGTTCAAAGTTGTAACTCTTCACCTGCCTTCCAGCTTCCAAGCTCTTCACATCATATTTTCATTGTCCTTGTCAGCGGGTGCCTTTTAATTTTTAATCTTTTGCTGTTTTAGTGGGGTTTCAGGAGGGCACGAATGCTAACATGTTTAACCACCATTTTCACCAAAAACTCTGTTGCATATCTTATTTTTGCCAATTGTGTTTTGGACTTTTTTGTCTGTTTTCTTTAGTTTGTGGTTAATTTGTTTCCCACCACCAGACACCATCCCCAGCTCTCTGAACTGCAAAGCTTCAAACTCGTCTTGTGAAGGATGCATCCAAGCCCATCAGTACTGCTCTGAGTACCGCCTTTTGCCACATCCCCCTGCCGCATCCTGTTCTTACTGTTCAGTTCCTGATCATCCATAGCAGGCAATTTGTGCTCGCTTTAGCCCAAGAGCTCCTTGGAGAATTAACTTTCTAATATGAAAATATTTCTTCATTATTTCAGCCAATAAGAAAATAGCAAAAGGTAGCCAATGTCAGGCCCCACAAGCATCTGGCGGTGGAGACCTCTAAAACGCCTCATAGCCACCTCAGACCTCTTTGCCCCTTTCTTCCGTTCCCTACCAGCCATGTTTTAATTGCTTTTATCTCTTCTAAACCAATGCCACCCACACTGCTTTTAGAGGTCTCTGTTGTGAAGATCCACTGTGCAGGAAGACAGTCCCTCCCAAACCCTGTATCAACACACACCTCCAACAGCCCACAGCCACTTTGTGCTCAGAGTTTCTCTCTCAGTGTATGTCTAGCCATCACCACAGATATCCAAAATCAGAAGTTCTGGGAGTTAAGCCAGAAAATTACTCTTTTCAGACCACGTTATTCAGACACACGGGAAAGTATAAGAACCACTGATTTAAAGGTTTTTCTGTGAATTGCTGTGCAGAAACATCTGGGTAGCAAAAGCAACTTAGAAGAATAAAATGTACGGCCCCTTTTATCAATGTTTAAGGGGTTACTTTATATTAATGCCGATAATGCAGGACTCAGATTCTTTTTCCAGAAATTGCTTCACATAGTCCTTTGCATAGCTGTAAAAGATCCCCACCAAGGTCAAAACTAAGAGCAATCCAAAATTCCACTTCACTGACCTATCACAGAAGTTTAGCCACTGACCCACCACACAGCTCTCTCTATTCCTAAAAAAATAATTTTGGAGACTTATTCAGATTTCCCCCACATTGGCTTTACACAGATGCTATTTCTTTCATAATTCACCAAATTCATAGTTACAGTTCATGCTATCTGGAGAACAGAAAATGCAGAAGCCAATGCTTGCAAACAGAAAACCAGAATGCCCAAGGAGAAAAATGTACACAACACATGGAACAAAGATGAATACTTTGGTGTGTATTTACTTAGGAAACCAAAGTTAAAAAGAAACATCTAAATGTCAAGAGCAAAACTAAAGGAAAAAAAAACACACACTTTGTGTTTAAAAACATGATTGCTATCAATCACATAAATGATTGTGATCACTGCATACATTAGTTTTTCACTGGTTATCTCACATGATCTTTTGCATAGACACAGGAGATCCTCAATGATCCATGCCAAGGGCAACATGACTTCGATTGCATTGATGGACCACCTTAGCCCACTGAACAAGCTGCATTAATTTCTGAGTCTGTTGCTGGAAGTGGATTCCAGCACTCCCCTCCCCCCCAACCCTCGCCCCGGTTCCTGCGTGCTTCTTCTGCCTCCCCCAAGCCGCTTGGCTCTAACCACAATGGCCCGGCGCAGGGGAGCCTCTCTCCCAGATACTCTCAGGCAACCAAGTGTCCTGCCAGCCCTTCTAATACCCGCACCCCCACAGTGCAGATACAGCCATTACTGTTCAAGCCTGAAAGAGACCAGTGCAAAGGTCAGGTAGTTTCACTTTCTCCCTGGAAGAAAATACATAAACAGTCTTTCAGTATAAGTTATAATGGAGTTTATGCTGAAACAGTAGTCATGCGTGTAAAGTAAAAAAAAAAAAAACACATACAAATGAAACCCAAGTGAAGCTGAAGATCTGCAGGGCCTAAAAGCTCATAGAGTGCTGAAAGAAAGCTCATGAGGCATGAGGGGAAGGGACCAGCATAACTGGGGACGGCTTCACAGTGGGAGGAAGGCCCTGGAAGACACGCACTATTTGGACAGGTGAAGAAGGCATTCCAGGTGCGGGCAGTAGCACGAACAAAGGCCCGGAGGTAGGAATGAGCACAACATGTGGAAAGGTCAGTGTAGGTGCAGCCACGGGGGGAGCAGAGCACGGGCCCTGGACAGGAATGGCAGAGAAGGCTGGAGGGGGGCACGGGGGACTCATCAGGGATGGCCCAAGAACCTTGGCGGGCTTCTTCTCCACAGGGTGCAACTTCTGGTGCTGAACAAAACTGCCATACCACTTGAAGGCTTTGCCACACACCTTGCACTCATAGGGCTTCTCGCCGGTGTGCACTCTCTGATGCTGGATGGAGGCTATCTTCTGAGTGAAGGCCTTGCCGCACTCCTCACACTGGTAGGGCTTCTCCCCCGTATGAACCCTCTGATGGACGATAAAAAGTGACCGACACCCAAAAGCCTTCCAGCATTCCTTGCATTTATACAGCTTCTCTCCGGTGTGCAATCTCTGATGCTGCAGATAGGCTGCACTTCTTCGGAAGGCCTTCCCACACTCCTTACATTCGTACGGTTTCTCCCCAGTGTGGATCCTCTGATGCTGAGTCAAGGCCGTGTTGGAACTCAAACCTTTGCCGCACTCCTTACATTCATAGGGCCCTTCTCCGATGTGATTCTTCTCGTGCACGATACAGTCATAGCTGGACTTAAAAGCTTTGCCGCATTCCTTACACTTGAAGGGCTTTTCCCCAGTATGACTCATCTGGTGCCGAAGCAGCTTTGAGTTGTATCTGAAGATTTTCCCACATTCTTTACATTCGTAGAACTTCATCCCACCCCGAAGTATCAGATTCGGATTCAGACTGAAAGTCTGCCATGTTGCCTTGCTTTTAAAGTCAAAGTGCTGGGAAACGTTTCTGAGAAGTCCTCCTCCTGGCGTTGTGGGCAATTCTGCCTCCTCAGAGGCTTCCTGCTTTACAGTTGGCTCCTCCTCCTTGATCCAGGACTCACCACCTGCCCGAGGAAACCACAAGTGTTCCAAGTTACTGAGCTGGGAGGGGAACAGGATCCAGGGCTCCCGCTTTCTCTTGTAGAATGTGATTTTGAAAAATATACTCATGCAGTGGCTACAGGCATCCATACAGATGGATCATACTCCACCATACATATGACATCTCATATGTCATCCGTAAGAGAGAAAAAGAAAAATGATAATCTACTAACTGGAGGGAGGATGACACTGGAAATAGGAGGAAGTGCCTCCTATGAGGAAGGCTGGGAAGTGGACTAAGGCAGATGAAAGGAGCACGATGAGGCCTTCCAGAATGGAAAGGAAAGAAGGCAAGACGGGGGAAAAGAGAAAACAGAATGAGATAAGAGGATCAGCCAAGAAATGGAAAATTTTTGAGAGAGAAAGAGAGAGAGAAAGACCCCAAAAAGGGAAGGAAATCTGCGCTCCTGGGGAGAAGAGATGGGCAGAGCTCTCGCACTAGCAGGGGTCTAGCGGGCTGCAATCCAAACTCAAGAACTGCATTTCAACGTCCCCACCTGCAAGCCAGGAAACCATCCTAAATTCTAAATAATGGCTCGATGATTCTATTTTTAAATATTCCACATTGGAGCACCTGGGTGGCACAGTCGGTTAAGTGTCTGACTTGATTTCCACTCAGGTCTGATCTCCGGGTTGTGGGATCGAGCCCCGCATCGGGCTCTGTGCTCAGCATGGAGTCCGCCTGAGGATTCTCTCTCCCTCTCCTTCTCATTCTCTCTCTCTAAAATAAATAAATCTTAAAGCAAATAAATAAATAACTATTCCACATAATCTTCTGGGATAAAAGATTCTTCCAGAAAGTCAGCTGGAACTCAAATTGAACTGGAGATTTGTAGGCCACAGGCATAGCTCTGCTAAAAGAACTGCAATTTACAAAATCACAGCATATATGGAAAATTTCTTCCAAAAGAAAGAAAACCCAAGTAATCAAGAGCTCCCAGGAATGGTGAGCAGTCTCAGGGAAATTTTAGGCTGTGTGTGTTGGCTGTGTGTGCACGTGTGTTCATGTATGCACGTGTGTGTGTGTGTGTGTGTGTATGTGCTGGGGTCTGTGTGTGTGTGTGTTGGGTGCAGTGGTGGAGAAACAGTCCCTGCCTCTCCCTCTACAGCTGTATATAAGACAAATATATGCAGACCTAAAGATTCTGGCATATAGAACTTTTAGGTGACTTAAACACTAAAAAGGCAAAATAAAGGCATTTATTTCATTGCTGAAGGCCTAGAAACAAAATTCATAGTTGTGGCACAAATATATCAGTCTGACCCATAGAATCATACTTTCCTCAAAGTATGGCTGAAACCCACTTCTTTGCATAAAACTGGCTTAAAATTAAGTATTTCCACTGGTAAGTGAGAAAAGAAGTGGTTTAAGAGCACTGGGTCACAGCTTTTCTGTGGGAGGTGAGTAGCCACACACTCCTGGGGACTGGTCTTCCCAGGCTCAGGGCCGGAACTGGGCAGAGGTCAGAGAGTGCACTGAGTACTGCCTTACAAACGACAGGGAGCCACGGCTTCCCTGCTGCAGGAGAAACATTTCTAAGAAACTGGGAAGGCAAAAGCAGAAACCACTAGGTTCTCTTACTCACCTGGACAGATGCCTCTCAAAACCTCTGCTTCCCAGGGATCTGGGCCCCATGGCGCTTCCCCTCTCTCCAGCTGGGAGACCAGATCAGGTTTGGGGAATGGAAACACTACTCCAGCAAGAAAAAGGAAAAACAAGTTGAGGGAAGACTTCCAGAGCTTTCCTGAGATCTCGCTCGGCCCACCTCACAACAGGCTAATAGGGGGAGGGAGGGAGGGATGGGATGAAATGCCCAGGAGACCAGCTGAGCTATCAAGGGGTGCTGAGGAAGAGCTCCAAACTATGCTCCAAGGCAAGGCCAAGGAGACAGCCATTCTCCTCAGGAAGAAACTGCAATCTCGCCCTGACCTAAAGGAAGAGATGCCCTCAGGAAGAACATAGGTACTGATTCCCATAGGGGGAGGACAACATCTCTAGAACACTGGCAGCATGGAGGAACAAAGGGCTCACCTAGGGCACAGGGAAGCATCCTCCCCGCCAGGGCCCAGAACCATGCCCTTCCGGGATGTAGGGAACTCTGATTTCAAAACCAGAGGGAACCAGGGATTTATTTCCTCACCCAGCATCTCCAGAGGCTGGGGACTGCAGAACTAATCTCTGAAGTCATCAAATCCAAGGACTTCTAGAAGCCCCAAAACATCTGAGGAAGATGTCAAACTATGACAAAGGACCACAGAGAGAGTCCTTACCCAGGGAAGCCACACTCGCATAATTCTCCAGCATCACCTCCCGGTACAGGGCCCTCTGCATGGGGTCCAGGCTGGCCCATTGATTCTGGGTGAAGTACACGGCCACGTCCTCAAAGGTCACTGGCTCCTGAAACAACAAGTTCCTGCTCAAGCCCTGTGTGAGGGCAGAAGAGAGGCCTGAGCTGCAGGGAAGAGGCGGACCTGCCAGGGTCTTCAACTCTGAGCCTCCTGGAAGGTTTGCTCTAGTGAGAAGAGCGCCCAGCACCCAAAGGGGCAAGCCCTCAGCCAATGTTCCCACTTCCAAATGGAGAACCCCAACACTCTTCCATCTGCATGGCTCTGAGGCCCCAAACTGTCATCCCCATCTCACAGCCTGGCAGCTGGGGCTCTCTGCCTGGTCACTGCATCAACCCCATGTTCCTGACTCTGTCTCTCTGGCACCTCCTGCCCTCTTGTAGGCTGCAATCCTGTCACCCTGTTTTCTATACACCAGCCACTGCAAGCTGCCGCCACTCACCCTGTCTCCACCCACCCAGAGTACACATGCACCCCCGTTTGTTCCCTGCACCCTGTGTCTCCTTGGTCTTCCCCAACATTTCCACTAGTGCAGACGAGCTACTCCTTAAAGATATTTCCAGCATTCTGCAAATTTCTTTTTATACCTTCTTACCTTATCAGAAAGCTCTCTTGAAGGAAACCTGCAGCCTGCCTGTTCTGGCCTTTTCTCTGAACCACCCATCTTCAAAGAAAACCTGGAATTTCCTGTCTCTGGACACAGATCCATCCCCTAGTCTTGAGTTCCATCCCACCTGCCAAGATGGGCCCCTCTCTGCCTCCCCCTGGAGCCATCCACGTTCCCAAGGATGAAGGGAATTCATACTTATTAATTAAGACCTAGGCACCAAGTTCTTAGGCGGGTACCTTTAGGACATGTATTTCATTTAATCTTCTTTTTTAAAGATCCATTCATTCATTCATTCATTCATTCATTTGACAAAGAGAGCACACAAGCACACACAAGCAGGAGGGGCAGAGGGAGAGGGAGAGAATCTCAAGCTGACTCCCTGCTAACCACAGGACCCTGAGATCATGACCTGAGCTAAAATCAGGAGTCAGACGCTTAACTGACTGAGCCACCCAGGCGCCCCTGTATGTCCTTTAATCTTAAAACATATATATGAAGTAGGAATTATTACTCCCATTTTCACATGATGAAACTAAGGTTCAGAAAGATTAATTACTTTGTCCAAGACCACACAGACAGGAACTGGTTGAGCTGGGATTTCAGCCCAGATCCATCAAACAGCAGACCTGGGCTCTTCCCACACACCAGGTTGCCTCCTATACCGGACTCACGAGCTTCCCCTAAAACATGGCTCGCCCTGATCCTCATCATTACCTGGTGCTGTCCTACCTCTGAAGAACAGTTTCTCAAACTCCTAACTCCCAACAGCACCTGTCAATCTGTCCTCACCATGCTCCCTCCAAGCCACAGGGACTCCCTCCCCGAGTGTGGACTGAGGGGTCAGCCCTTTCAAAACCTCACATACCACCCCGGGAGCCAGAGCTCTGAACCTTCCATGAGGCCCAAGAGCAATCCCTAATGGTGTCCACTGGCTACCTTCTCTGCTTCTACAGTGGGGTAGCACAGACCACAGAAACTAGATTCTCACATTGGAGTTTTCATGACTCCTGTGCCTTCTCACCTTGTTGCCCCCCCCTCCCCCCGAGTCCACATCCTAGGAGATATTCAGTACCCTATGCAGTCGGCCTTTTTCTTCCAATCACCAAAAGTGAAAACACCTACCAAGAGAGGCTCAGCTAAGCCCCTAACTCTGTGTGCCCCTGTCTCTCTGGGTAGCGGCCTTGCACTGGGGGCAGCACCGGGGCCGGGGAGAAAGGAAGACTACTGTAACTGCTCTTGGAGAAAGCCTGGAAGAAATGTATCCCAAGGATAAATGCTGGCACACTGTTCATGGCCACTCTACACTCAGGTCCTTATGAGGGTGCCCTTTTATTTTATTTTTTTTAGGGAGAGAGAGCGAGAGCGTGAGTGGGGGTTGGAGCTGGGGGGAGGACGGAGGGAGAGAGAGAATCCTAAGCAGGCTCACTGTGGCGCCTGATGAGGGGCTCGATCTCATGACCCTGAGATTATGACCTGAGCCAAAACCAAGATCATGACCTGAGTCGAAACTGGACACTTAACTGACTGAGCTACCCAGGAGCCCAGAGGGTGTCCTTTTAAAACAACAATTAGGGAACCCAGTTCAAAAGGAGACACTGAAAGAAAAAGAACAAATGTGGACACTCCTCAAAGCAAGAAGTGGTCTTTAAACTGGGCAATGACAAGGTCCAAAGGGCCCCCAAAATAATCTGAGCCAAAAAAAATCCCAACACTAGACAGAACCACAAGGTGGTAAGGCCTCTAAGGACACCAACCACAGGACCACAGGTGAACCAAAGTTCACCTCCACGTAGAGCAAGTCAGACCTCACTTCCTCACTTCTCCAGGGCTGCTCTCACAACCTCCTCCTCCTCCTCCCAGGCTTCGCCACCAATCTCTTCCTCCCCCACTGTCCCTCCCACCTGCCACCCAATATCCCCAGGGTTCCAGAGTCTGGAAAAAGGAAAACTTACTGCTTTAAGGTAGTTGGGTTGTGTATATACCTTTTTTTTCTCCCATGGATGGTCCCCATGTACCTCACCTTATTTTTCTCCACAGCCTTTCTCATCATCCAACAAATCAGATTGTTCATTATCGATCTCCCTCCAAAAGAACATAGAGGCAAGGACTGTTTTGTTCATAACCGGTTCACTAACACACAGTCCAGTGCCCGGCAGATACTAGCTGCTTAATATAAATTTGCTAAATGAATTTAGAAATGATTTGACCATAAATAATTTTTTTTTAACTTATGAAGAGGGTCAGAAAACACCAGCAAGGGGTGCCTGGGTGGCTTAGTCGTTAAGCGTCTGCCTTCGGCTCAGGTCATGATCCCAGGGTCCTGGGATCGAGCCCCACATCAGGCTCCCTGCTCCGCGGGAAGCCTGCTTCTCCCTCCCCCACTCCCCCTGCTTGTGTTCCCTCTCTCACTGTGTCTCTCTCTGTCAAATAAATAAAATCTTTAAAAAAAAAAAAAAAAACACCAGCAAATACCACCCTGAGTAAAATGCCAGAGCATATCCCCTCAAATTGATGGCTGGTACTTTACCATGAGCAGAGATTCCCCCTTCTGTAAAAAACTAAAAAAGGAGCATAAATGCAGGAAATGCACCTAAACATCTTTGCTTGCAGATGAAGTAACTATCTGCCTAAAAATACCCAAGAGCCAAGGGAATAAATGGAAAATAGTTAGAACCGACAAAATAACTCATTAAGTTGGCTACAGATAGGGTAAGTAAACGGAATCACTAGCTTTCCTAAATACCGTAACAATTAGAAGATAAAAAGGGGGGGGTGCCTGGTTGGCTCAGTTGGTAGAGCACGTGACTCTTGATCTCAGGGTGGTACGTTCTGGCCCCCTTGGTGAGTGTAGAGATTACATAAAAATAAAATCTTTTAAAAAAAAAAAAAGAAGAAAATAAAATGGGAGAAAATAGATGTCATTCATATACAAATAGCTAAGACTAGCCCTAACAAAAATGTGCAAGACCAAGATGAACACACAGAAATAAAGGAGAAACAGTGTTTCTGAGTGGGAAGAATCAAATTTGTAAACAATTATATCCAATTGTGCCTCGGAATTCAATAAAACCCACGCTCCCACCAAAAGAGTCAATGACATCTGTGCAGAAAAAAGGTCATTTAAAGTCATCTGAGGGGCACCTGGCTGGCTCAGTCCATAGAACACGGGACTCTTGATCTCAGGATTATGAGTTGAAGCCCCACATTGGACGTGGAGCCTGCTTTTAAAAATAATAATAATAGGGACCCCTGGGTGGCTCAGTTGGTTAAGCATCTGCCTTCAGCTCAGGTCATGATCCCAGAGTCCTGGGATCAAGTTCCGCATTGGGCTCCCTGCTCATCAGGCAGCCTGCTTCTCCCCCTCTGCTTGCCGCTCCCCCTGCTTGTGCTCTCTCTCTCTCTGACAAATAAATAGAATCTTAAAAATAAATAAACAAATAAATAATAACAGCAACAACAACAACAGTGTCACCTGAAAAGTAAGTGTGGAGGACTACCCAAAATGGTTTGAAGAAAAGAAGTTTTGAAAGAAAAGATGAGCAGGAATTAACCCCTACATTAAAAGGCCAATATTTCAGGGGTGCCTGGGTGGCTCAAGTCGGTTAAGTGTCTGCCTTCGGCTCAGGTCATGATCCCAGGGTCCTGGGATTGAGCCCTGCATCAGGCTCCCTGCTCAGTGGTGAGTCTGCTTCTCCCTCTCCCTCTGTGATCTCTCTCGCTCCCACTCTCAAATAAATAAAAATCTTTTAAAAAAACAATAAAATTAAATTAAATTAATGGAGAAAATTTTAGATACTTTAGGATTTTGGTCTTGGGTGTTTGTATTTAATTCTGAGGCCTTGATTTAAATCTTTCATTGTATTGTGATTTCCTTTTAGGTGTATTGAACTAAGTGAAACTTGTCAAATACATCTTCCTTTTAAAAACTAAAAGAAAAAAAAAATAGGATATAAGAAAATGAGAAGGGACACCTGGGTGGCTTAGTCAGTTAAGCATCTGCCTTCGGCTCAGGTCATGATCCTAGGGTCCTGGGATCAAGTCCCGCATCAGGCTCCCTGCTCAGTGGAGAGTCTGCTTCTCCCTCTGCTTGCCGCTTCCCCTGCTTGTGTGCACTCACATGCTCTCTCTCACTCTCTCTCTGACAAATAAAATCTTTTTTTAAAAAATGATAAAACAAGCCACCACAGGGAAAATATAGTTGAAAAGACCTATTTGATAAAGGACTTCACCAAAATACACAAAGAACTCTTAAATCTCAAAGGTAACAAACAACTCCATTAAAACATGTGCAAAAGATGAGAAGAGATACCTCACAAAGAAGATACAGAGATGGCACACAGGTATATGAAAAGACGCTCTACATCATATGTCAACAGGAAAACATATATTAAAACACTGAGATACCACTAGAATGGCCAAAACCTAGAACACCGAAAACACCAAATGCTAGTGAGGATGTGGAGCAACAGGAAATCTCATTTATTGCGGACAGGAATGCAAAATGGCGCAGCCACTCTGGAAGGCAGTTTGGTAGTTTCTTACAAAACTAAACATACTCTTACCATATGATCCAGCAATCATGCTCCTTGGGATCTTCCCAAATGAGTTGAAAACTTATATCCATATAAAAACCGGCACACAGATGTTTATAACAGCTTTATTCATAATTGCCAAAACTTGGAAGCAAGCAAGATGTCCTTCAATAGAGCTGAATGGATAAACTGTGGTACATCCAGACTATGGAATGTTATTCAGCGCTAAAAAGAATTATGCTATAAAGCTATGAGAAGTCATAGAGGAAACTTAAATGCATATAACCAAGTGAAAGAAACCAATCTGAAAAAGCTACATACTGTACAATTCCAACTACGTAACAAAACTTTGAAGACAGCAAAAAAAAAATGTTGCCAAGGAGCTAGGGATGAAGAGGTACAGCACAGAGGATTTTTAGGAGCATGAAAATACCCTGTATGATACTATAATAATACTCTGTATGATTCTATAATGATGGATACATCTCATTATGTATTTGTAACCCACAGAATGTTCAACACCAAGAATGAACCCTAATGTAAACTACGGACTTGGGGTGATTATGACGTGTCAGTGTAGGTTCATCAGTTGTAACAAAAGTACCACTCTAGTGTGGGATGCTGATTATGGGGAAGGCTAAGAATAGCCAGAGCAATCTTGAGACAGAAAAACAAAGCTGGAGGTATCACAATTCCATATTTCAAGATACACTACTAAGTTGTAGTAATCAAAACAGTATGGTACTGGCACAAAATAGACACACAGATCAATGGAATAAAAAAGAGAGTCCAGAAATAAATCCACACTTATATGGTCAATTACTCTGTGGCAAAGGAGGCAAGAACACACAATGGGGAAAAGACAGTCTCTTCAATAAATGGTGCTGAGAAAACTGGACAGCTTCGTGCAAAAGACTGAAACTGAACCACTTTCCTACACCATATACAAAAATAAACCCAAAATGGATTAAAGACCTAAAAGTGAGACCTGAAACCATAAAAATCCTTAGAGAGAACACAGCAGTAATTTCTCTGACATCAGCCATAGCAACATTTTTCTAGATGTGTCCTCTAAGGCAAAGGAAACAAAAGCAAAAATAAACTACTGGGACTATACCAAAGTAAAAAGCTTTTGCACAGCAAAGGAAACCATCAACAAAACAAAAAGACAACCTATTGAATGGGAGAAGATATTTACAAATAATATACCCAATAAAGAGTTAATATCCAAAAATATATAAAATATATAAGGAACTTATACAACTCTACACCAAAAAAACAAACAAAAAAATCTGATTAAAAAATGGGCAGAGAACTTGAATAGATATTTCTCCAAAGACCTACAGATGGCCAACAGACACATGAGAAAAGATGCCCAACATCACTCATCATCAGGGAAATGCAAATCAAAACCACAATGAGGTATCACCTCACACCGGCCAGAATGGCTAAAATCAAAAAGACAGTAACAAGTGTGGGTGAGGATGCGGAGAAAAGGGAACACATGCATGCTACTGGTGGGAAGGACACCGGTGCAGCAGCTGTGGAAAACAGTACGGAGGTTCCTCAAAAAGTTAAAAACAGAATACCATGTGATCCACTACCCAGTAGTGGAATTACACTAACGCAAAAAGATACATGTGTCCCTATGTGTAATGCAGCATTATTTAAATAGCCACGATATGGATTCAACCTAAGTGTCCATCAATAGACAAATGGATAAGGAAGATGTGATACACACACACACACACACACACACACACACACACGGAAATATTCTGCAGCCATAAAAAGGATGAGATTGTGTCATTTGGTTTTTGTTTGGTTGGTTGTTTTTTTTTAAGATTTTATTTATTTATTTGAGAGAGAGTGAAAGAGAGCGAGCGAGCGAGCACGAGCGGGGGGAGGGGCACCAGTTCGCATTCCCACCAACAGTGCAAGAGCATTCCCCTTTCTCCTGATCCTCCCCAACACTTGTTGTTTCTTGTGTTTTTTTGTTGTTGTTTTTTTTAGATTTTTATTTCTTTATTTGACAGAGAGAGCAAGAGAGCACAGGCAGGGGGAGCAGCAGAGGGAGAGGGAGAAGCAGACTCCTCGCTGAGCAGGGGCTCGATCCCAGGACCCTGAGATCATGACCTGAGCCGGAGGCAGACGCTTAACCGACTGAGCCACCCAGGCGCCCAGAGATTGTCATTTGCAACAACATGGATGTACCTAGAGGGTATTAATGCTAATGAAATAAGTCAGACTAAGAAAGACAACAGCATATAATTTCATTCATATGTGGAATCTAAAAAAGAAAAATGAATAAACAAAAAGCAGAATCAGATTGGTAAATACAGAGAACTGATGGTTACAGGGAGTGGGGGAGGATAGGCAAAATGGGTGAAGGGGAGAGGGACACACAGGCTTCCAGTTAGGGAATGAATAAATCATAGAAATAAAAGGTACCACATAAGGAATATAGTGAATGACACTGTAACAGTGTTACAGGGTGAAAGATGGTAACCATGCTTGTGGCGAGAGTAGCATAATGTATAAACTTACCAAATCACTATGTTACACTCCAACTAATGTAACATTGTGTGTCAACTACACTCAAAAAAAATTTTTAGGGGTGCCTGGCTGGCTCAGTCCTTAGAGCATGTGATCTCAGGTTCATGAGTTTGAGCCCCATGTTGGGGGTAGAGTTTACTTAATAAATAAACAAAAATTAAAAAAATAAAAAGATAATAGGCTATGCATGTATGGAGGCAGGGTGTGTATGGAAACTCTCTGTGCTTTCTATTCCATTTTATTATGAACCCAAAACTTCTCTGAAAATAAAGCCTATTTTTTTAAAAAGGACAATATTTATCTCTTATCTGGACTACAATATGCTTCTAACTGACTCACACCCTTCTACAACCAACTCACCACTGGGGCTGGAAAAATCTTTTTTTTTTTTTTTTTTTTTTAAGTAATCTCTACATCCAACTTGGGGCCATGGGGCTTGAGCTCACGATGCTGAGATCAAGAGTCACATGCTCTACCAACTGAGCCACCCAAAGTCTGCTGGAAAATCTTTTTAATACATATAACCAACCATGTCACCTACCCTGCTTAATAATCCTTCAGCACCTTCCCACTGAACTCAGAATAGAAATCAGTCTTTACAGTGTCCTACAAGATATGTGCCTACTTCTCCCACCTCACAGTCAACTATTTTCTTTGACCTCTCCCTGTTTCTAGAGTACACCAGGTTTCTCCCAGACTATAGAGCCTTTGCATTTGCCATCCTTCTCTCTGGAAAGCTCTTCGTTAACTCTCTCTTCAGTGCTTCCCAAAACTGTTTCTAGCTCATTCTTGGGATCTCAACCCCCATGTTACTACCTCCATGAGGGCTTCCCTGACCACTACCTTGAGAGGGAGCTTCTTCAAGGCTTCTCAGATTTGAAAAGGTATGGGCATAAGAATCACCTGAAGAGGGGCGCCTGGTGGCTCAGTCGGTTAGGCATCTGCCTTCTGGTTCAGGTCATGGTCCCAGACTCCTGGGATGGAGCCCCACAGCAGACTCCCTGCTCAGTGGGAGGGGGTCTGCTTCTCCTTCTGCCCCTCCCCCTGTTCATGCTCTCTCTCTCTCTCAAATAAATAATATCTTTTTAAAAAAAAGTCACCTGAAGAGCTTGTTACAACTGATTCCTGGCCCCACTCACAGTCCTCCCCAGTCTGATTCTGGGTCTAGGGCGGGGCCCAAGAATTTGCAATTCTAATGACCTCCCAGGGATATAGATGCTGCCCATGTGGGGACCACACTTTTGAGAAGCACTGCACTTTAGCAACATGTAATTAACTTACTAGTTTGTTTACAGACTATTCCACTTTGCTAGCAGGTACTTTCCATAAGAAAAGGAAACTTGTCTGCATTATCCAGTACTATGTACTTACAAAGTGCGTAAGGAAAGAACAATGCTGGTCTCCCTGGGATACCTCTACAATTTGTGGAACAATTTCTTCAATACAGAATTTCTCTGATCTCAGTAGGCAACTTTTATTTGCAGAACACGATCTGGATTTTCCACATTGAGAGAGAATTTCTTAGCTTGGGTGCCTCTTTTCCCACTTAAACCTACACATCCACACTCATCACTCTCATACACAGAACTCTTATCTCCTCCACCACTATTTACAACCATAGCTACGGAGATAAACTTAAGGGGGAAATTAGAGCGTGGCCAAGTCAGGCCTTTTTGGTCCTTTCCTAATTACCTGATAGCTAACTTAATTTTCAAAGACTGAAAGGAAGCTCAGCTCACCTGAGGCCAAGATGTTTGGAGCATGGCTGATGTCCCCTGGCTTCGTGCACTGTCTTCTTGATTTGGAAAAGCAAGAACCTTAGGAGCTAAGAGAAGAAGAGCGATGAATGCTTTGCAGCCTGTCCTACAACACCCACAGCCGCCTATAGCCTTCCCAGTCTCATTTCCAGCACTGGCAGGAGACTCTCTCAGCCCCCCACCCCCCCTGTGGCTTACGGCCCCCAACAACCTCATGAACTGCTCTGCCTGGTCCTCGGGACAATTCTCATCTTCCTGCTCAGTCCAAGAGTGTTCCTGAGCCCATTCACACGCAGTGGACGGAGGGATCTAAGACAAATCCTATCCCTAGTGTTGGGTCTGAACAAACCTAAAAGCGCACTTACAGGAACCATGACGTTGACCCAAAAACGGAGCCAATGGAAAGGAGGGACAGAGATGGCAAGATGCGGATTAACAGTTACTCAGTGTTCCAGTGGGTGATGCTGACCGGAGACCCGACCGGGGAATCAGAGACCCTAAACAGAAACGTCAGTAGTGGGCGCGGGAGGCTGTTGGGCCAAGTTCTTTAGGACAGAAAAGAGGATCACGCCTCGGTGGGCAGGGGGCTGGGCCACGGCTCTACAAGGCCGCGCAGCCACCTCGGGCGGCTTCTGCGAGGCCCAGGCGCCCGAGCTCCGAGTCAGGGAGAGGGGGTGAGCCGACACTGGGCCCGAGTTCAGGGGTCGGGGGCGCTGACGAGCCGCCAGGGAAAACGAGGAAGCCGACGCCGGGCGGACCTTGCACGTAGAACTCGCTGGAACCCACGCTCTCCCTCTCCGAACACCAGAACGCTGGTAGAGGCAAGCCGATGCGGAAGCGAGCGCGAGCGCCCAACGCCCCTCTAGGCCGCGCGGAGGCAGCCCGTCTCTGTGGTCCCCGCGGCCCGGCCCACGTGGCCCGGCCGGCCGCGCGGAAGAGGCGGGGTTGCGGGCGGGCCGCTGCCGGCCTGCTCATTGGCCGGTGCCTCCCCCGCTGCGGCCGCTGCAGCCTCTAGGGGTCAGGCACGCTGCGGCTCTGGTGCCCCGTCTAGACCCAGGTGGGCCCGGGTTAACGGAAAGCCCGTCCGCGGTCGGCCGCCTTTATTCCGAGCGTCACCCGGCCTGCGCTGCTGTGGGGAGAATGGCTCCCGGTGTTTCACCTCTTAGAGACCCAAGCCAAGGACACTGCTTGGGTCCCCCAAGCTGGGCCGCCCTTAGGAACGTCCACCCGTGTAAAGCCCTCTCCCTTCCCAGGACCTGCACGTGTGGGTCCTTTTAGGACAGACCCATTTAGCTACCAACATAATGGTGACTGAATTTGCCAGGCATCCTGTATATACAGGACATGTCCTATGTTAGATGATTTTGTTCTGTATTGACATGTCCTCTGTTTAGCTTTTCCCAATAAATTTACCCAAAAAATCTGTAGTTTAGAGCTATTTTTCCACCCGGTAACTGGCACTAAATAATTTCACTGTCAACACTGGCTAAAAAAAAAAAAAAAAATCATACCTTCCATAAATAAAGATCTGGATAATCCCTTAACAGTCTCTCCTGCAGGTTTGGCTGTGTGAAGTTAAAACAGAATTAACAGATTAAAGTTATCTGTTTTTCATTTTCAAGTAATTGCCGTTAATTTGCACAACTTTGGGTCAGTACACATGTTCTGCAAATCAGCCAATAGAGTGACAGTCTCACTTAGGTGGTCCCAATTTGCTTCTGAAAGTTAGCAAATCAATGGCAGCCCCAGTTTCTGAACATGAACCAATTAGTGGCAAACACCCCTGAAAATTAGCCAATCAGTGACAAACACTCCGAAAGTCAGCCAATCAGTGCCCTCAATATAGCGACCAAGACTTTGGAAATCACTGGGTCGCCGTGTTCCAGTGACCATGGCCTGCTAGTGTGGCTGCCAACGTGAACGGACTTTACTTCTATTGAACACATGTTCAGATACACGCCTCCTACTCACCAAGCACTTCAGTGCTATGGAGGGGAATTGGCCTCCCACTGCTATAAGATAGAACGATCCTTGCTATCTGGATATGGCTCTATCACAAGAGTTTCTACTCCTTTTGTTACCAAAACCATTTGGCTGCCTGTTACCTGAAAGATCACTCAAGAGACAAGTTTTGTTTGGAAAGGAATCTGAGCTTAATCAGGAGGCCAGCAACCGAGGGAGAAGTTGGACTCTTGTCCAAAAGCCCACTCCGAGGTTTCTGCCTGGCCCGGGGGGGCTTAAAGGAGTTTAGGATAGTTAATCGGCAAAGAGTGGGCAGTGGCCTGTAGCATTTCTTGATCACGTGCAGATTTGAGGCCAGCTAGAAACATTTTCAGTGCTGGGGTTGTGCATGGGGGTCCTGTTCTTGTATCGTGATGTGCCCGAGTACTCCCTTCTTTCTGGAAAGCAGGGCAATGTCTATAGATACACAAAGGGAGGTTAGTAAAATCATTTGTGTAACCTAAAAAAATAATATTTTGGTTAAAAAAAAATTGCTGGACTGATCAGAAATCCGAGGTGGCTTCAAACAGACTTGCTGGCCTTTGGGACCTGGGAAGGTTCTGATTCTTCTCAAGGCCAATGGTCTGCAAATCTCAAAGTAAGATAGTTCTGTTACAGACTGAGGCCTTAGGTCAGCAAGTAAAGAGTGTTAACCCTTAAGACCGGCTGGAGTGCTGTTACACTTCCACAGGAATTAGACTATTACTAACAAACTACAGCTTAAAGTCCTGTCATGGAGAGTACAATAGGTATCTCCTGCTGCATAATCATCCCAAAACCTTGTGGCTGAAAACAATATACATTTATTATTGCTTAAAGTTTCTGTAGACCAGGAATTCAGGAGTGGTTTGGCTGGAAGATAGCAGCTTGGGATCTCTCATGAAGTTCCATGCAGGTGTCACCTGGGGCTGCACTCATCCGAAAGCCTTGACTGAGCCTACAGCATCTGCAGCCAAGATAACTCACATACATGACTGGCAAGTTGGTACTGGTTATTGGTGTGAAACTTCAGTCCCTTCGCACACCGGTTTCTGCACACAGCTGAGTGTCCTCACATGGCTACAGGATTCTACCTAAGGTAAGCAATCCAAAAGGCCAAAGCCAGGGGCACCTGGCTGCCTCAGTTGGTGGAGCATGTGACTCTTGATCTCAGGGTCATCAGTTCAAGCCCCACACTGGGTGTACAGTTTACTTAAAAAATTAAAATCTTATTAAAAATAAAAATTAAAAAAGGCCAAGGCCAACTAGTGTTATGACCCAGCTTCGGAAGTCATGCACCATCATCACCTCAATATACTACCAACACAGGCCAGTCATAATACAGTATTAGATGAGATACACAAGGGCATGAATGCAAGGATTAGAATCACTGCGGACCATATGGAGGCTGCCTAGCACTGAGATTTTGCCTGTCACAGAAACCATATATTTTATAAAATTTCCAGTATTTTTATTGTAAAGCTTCTGTACAATTGTTTTAAATAAATGAATTAGATTTCCAGGAACAATAGCATGATGAGGACTTTTATTTTCATATTGCCCCTTCTCTAAACCTATCAAAATGAACATCTACCATGAATCTAGAAAGATGGGCACACATATATGGGTGCACACACACACATATACATCACAAACCCTTAAAAAGTATTAGCCAAGGGCGCCTGGGTGGCTCAGTCAGTTAAGCATCTGCCTTTGGCTTAGGTCATGATCCCAGGGTCCTGGGCTGGAGCCTCGTTTTGGACTCCCTGCTCAGCGGAGAGCCTGCTTCTCCCTCTCCCTCTGCTGCTTCCCCTGCTTGTGCTCGCTCACTCTCTCTCAAATAAAATCTTTAAAAAAAAAAAAGTATTAGCCAATTATCACAATCAGGTCTAACTTGGATGGGTACAATATTGGACACGGAATTCCTCTATCTGGTATTACAGTGCAGGGAGAATATGAGAGTTTTGGGTAGACCCAAATAAAAATCCCCAAGTTGTGAAAATGAGAATTGGAATCATGGGCAGTCAGAGGAGAAAACTGGGAGCATGCAACAAGAGTCCCATTCTTTCCCAGAGCAGCCTCACCAGAAGGACAGAGTACAGGCAGTACTGACCTACAGGCAGCTAGAAAGCAAGGTGAACCAGGAGATGGGACACTTGAGCTGCTTTTACAGCTGTCAGTGAGCCTGCTCATGTATCAGCAAAATTGAAGGTCTGGAGCTGGATGTCCCTCACCTGGCCAATGCCACAAGGACTGGCTCTCCCTAACACACTATCCCCAGCCACTAGCCAGTGCAATAAGGCAAGAAAAAAATCCAGAATTGGAAAGTAAAATGGTTATGAACATGATTCTCAATGTTAGAAAAATGTTATTAAAATAAGTGAGTTGTGCAAGATTGCAGGATACAAGGTCAAAATACAAAAATCAACTGCATTTCTATATACCATCAATGAACATTTAGAAATTTGCTATTACAATGGCATCAAAAAATGATATATTTAGATTAATCTGAGAAAAGGTGTGGAAGACTTATACAGTAAAAATTACAAAACACTGCTGAAATAAAGATCCAAATGAGAGATTTACCATGTTTTTGAGTTAAAAGACTATTAAGAAAGATGTGAATTCTCCCCAAAATTGATCTAGAGGTCCATATAATCTCAATCAAAATTTGAGGATATGTTTTGTAAAAATTTGCAAACTGATTCTAAAATTCCTGGGAAATGCAAAGGAACTAGAATGGCCACAACTGTGGCAAAACACAAAATAGGAAAACTAACACTGTGTGACTTCAACACTTAGAAAAACTACAGTAATCGGGGCACCTGGGTGGGCTCAGTTGTTAAGCGTCTGCCTTTGGCTCAGGTCATGATCCCAGGGTCCTGGAACTGAGCCCCACACCAGGCTTCCCATTCAGCAGGGAGTCTGTTTATCCCTCTCCCTCTGTCCCTCTCCCCCAACCCCACCTGTGCTCACTCTCTCTCAAATAAAATCTTAAAAAAAAAAAAAAATTAAGAGAACGAAAAGGCAAGCCACATGCTGGGAGAAAATGTTTAGAAATCACGTATCTGGAAAAGGACTTGTATCCACAATATATAAAGAACCCCCCACCCCCCAAAAGACCTCCCAAATATCAATAAAAAGAAAACAACCCAATAAAAACATAGGCAAAAGATATGACACTTAACCTAAGACATCTGGAAGGCAAATAAGCACATGAAAGTATGTTCAACATCATTAGTCATTAGGGAAATGCAAAGTAAAATCACAATGAGACAGCATTATACTTTATAAGAGCTAAAATTTAAAACAATATTAAGCATACCCAAAGATGTCTTGGAAGTATAACTCTCATACAATGCTGGTACGGATATAAAATGGTACAACTTCTTTGTAGAGGTTTAAGATTCTTAAAAATGTAAATATATACTGGGGCGGGCACCTGGGTGACTCAGTCAGTTGAGCATCTGACTTCAGCTCAGGTAATGATCTCAGGGTCCTGGGATCGAGCCCTGCGTCGGGGCATCCAAGGTCCCCGATCCACAGGGAGTCTGCTTGTCCCTCCCCGCCCCCCCAACCCCGCTCCTGTGCAGGCACATGCTGTCTCTCCCTCTCTCTTAAATAAAATCTTTTTTTAAAATGTAAATATATACCTACCTTATGACCCAGGCATTCCACTCTCTTAATTACCCAAGAGAAATAAAAGCATACGTCATTACAAAGACTTAAACACAAATGTTCATAGCAGCTTTATTTGTAATAACCAAAAACTGGAAACAGCCCAAATGGCCATCAAGAGATGAACAGACAAATTTTGGTATTTCCATAGTGGAATACTACTCAGCCAAAAAAAAAAAAAAAAGAACCACTGATATAATGAATATGTAACATAGGTAAATCTCAAAATAATTTATGCAGAAAGAATACATACGATGGGTTATTTATATAAAAGCAATTCGTCCAAAGTGACAGCAGATCAGCAGTTGCTGTGCAAAGCTATGAGAGAGGGATTACCAAGGGACATAAGCTATTTTGGGGGGTTATGGCTCTGTTTATTATCTTGACTGTGGTGACTATTTCACTGGTGTATACATAAGTCAACACTTAGCAATGGTATTATAATAAGTAACACTTTTATTAGGTTCCATTGTTCTAAGCATTCCTATGTGTATTAATGCAATTAATCTGCAACACAAACCTATGAGGTAGACTGTCATCCAGATTTTACAAATAAGGAAATTAGTAGTGTCTGTACTTAACCAAGGTAACACACCTGGGCTCATACCAAAGTCAGCCTGGCTCTGTATTATTATCCACTACTCTGCTTCCTGCAGTGGGCAAAGTCAAGCAGCTTGCAAAAGGGGTATGCTAAAACAGAACACGTTTATATCTCCCCTCATCTCCACTGGTAACAGGAAATAACAGACACTTCTTCCATGATAAGATAGAACTAAATGAAGTTGCAAGGAAATGCCTCCTGCTGTGAGGGTGACTTGGAAGAGCAATGAGATGGATGAATAAATAGGGCCTTGCATTTCACTCAAAGGGTACATATATACCGCAACTTTCGCAAAGGCACAGACTACAACTGAGCAATGATAAGTAACTACAGAGTAAGTAGTGTGGGTGGGCACTGCACCTGAGGTAGGTCTCTGAAAACTTGCAGCCTACTAGGAATATCCTCCAAAATACAGATGGCTCCGCATGGACAAGGGCCCTCTGTTTCTGAGTCTAGGAGACTCCTAATATAGATTGTGATAGGGTTTCTTTTCTGGTTGACCCCTTGTTTAGTGTTGCACACCTGAGAATGGATGCATGGGAGACAAAGGTTCAAAATCTAAAAGTTTATACTAAGCTCACACTTGAGGGTACTAAACACTGGGTGGAACTTATTTTCCCTTAGAATTTTGCAGGAATACACCACTGTCCTCTAACTTTCAAGACTGCTGTTCTGAAAACTATTACATTCTTATACCTGATCTTTTGTTTTTTCTAGAACCTTTTTAAGATCTCCTCTTAAAGCCTGGAGTTTTGATAATTCACAGCGGTGTCCTCTGATGTAGGCCCTCCCACACATCCCTCATCCGTCTTGCGGGGCACTCAGGGACACCACAAACTCCACAGAGTATCAGCCAGTTACATTTCCTTGTACATCTGAGTTTGAGGGTTTGTTTCTTCTTTTCTAACTGTAAAGAGCGTGCTGGCGAACAGGAGTGGGGAGAAACAAGGAGGCACAGCACACCCAGCTGCAGACAACCCTACTCTTGCATAGGTATCTTCTGTGTGTGTAGTTTCCGATGCAGAGTGAATCGCCCACACCAGCTGAAGGTTTTCCCACACACCTCACACTCGTACGGTTTCTCACCAGTGTGAACTCGCTCGTGCTGGACCAGGGTGATTTTCTGACTGAAGGCCTTCCCACACTCCTTACATTCAAAAGGTTTCTCCCCGGTGTGAATGCGCTGATGCTGAGTCAAGGCTGTGGGGGAGCTTAACCGTTTCCCGCACTCTTTACATTCGTAGTGCTTCTCCCCAGTGTGCACTCGCTGATGGACGATAAAGCTTGAGCTACAACTGAAAGTCTTCCAACATTCGTTACATTCATAGAGTTTCTCCCCAGTGTGGAACCTCTGGTGCTGGAGGAAAACAGAACTGCTAATGAAGGCCTTGCCGCACTCCTTACATTCATAGGGCTTCTCTCCAGTGTGGATTCTCTGATGCTGAATCAAGGCCGTGTCTGAACTTAAACCTTTCCCACATTCTTTACATTTAAATGGTTTCTTTCCAGTGTGAATTACCTGATGCCGAATAAGTAATGAGTTGTATCTGAAGGCTTTTCCACATTCTTTGCATTTGAAAGACCTTTCACCAGTGTGACATCCCTGAAAATCCCCCACTCGACTAAAGTATCTGCCACATTTTCTACATTCGTATGATAGCTGACCACTAGGAACTGTCTGATCTGTACCGAGTTGCCTGCTGACACTAACGTTTTCCCCAGATTTCTCACACTGCTCCCCACTACCAACAGTGCAGGCCTCGCGATGGCTGGTTGGCCCATCTGTGAAATCTCTCCTCTTTGACTTGGCCTTCTTAGCTACCCAGTAACCATGCTGCTGCTCTGGGCTGCTCCCAAAGTCCAGGCACTGGGGAACATTCCCTGGCAGCCCTCCTAATGTCAGTCTGTGGGACTCCATTTCTTTAGAAATGTGTTCCTTTGGAGTTGATTCTTCCTTCTCAGCTCCGGTCTCACCCCCTTAGATCACGGGGAAAAAAAAAAAAAAAAGGTGTCAGCCTCTGATAGTGCTGAAGGGGAAAAGGATCAAGTAGCTATTTTCCTATAGGTACCCAAAATGGCTACCGAAGACCACCACAGAGCAGAGCCCCACAAGTGAAATGAAGACACTATGGGTGGGAGGCAAGCAAGGCCAGGAGGCATTCCCATAAAGAGTGTAAAGACAGGAAAACAGCCAAGACTGTTACCTACTAGGGCGGGAAGACCAACCGCTTTCTCCCAAGTGAATGGGTGAGGTAAGAAGGTATGGAAAAGTGATGAACAGAGACCCCAAGGTCAGAGGAAGACCACCAGATTGAAGAAGGGGCAGGTCAAGCAGCTCAAACTACAAAGGGTCCCACAATTGATTCCTTAAAAGCTGCTTATTTTTTACAACATTATCCAAGTCATAATCTTTGAAAAGAGAATGGTCTCTGTCATCAAGCTGACGCTAGTAAAGCAGCAGCCTCCAGTGTGGTGGCTAAGGGGACTATGGTGGGCTAACATGATGGCAGCTGCAAGGAAAGGGGAAGACATGGAGGCTTGCTTCTAAAATAAAAGAGCACTCACTGCACGTGTGAAGAACCCTTCCAAGAACGGACATAAGCCTCAGGGAGGACCTGGTAATGACGTTTGTGCTTTTCCTAAACTGCCGCACACTGTATATAGTTTAATATGACAGCAGGAATGTGAAATAGAGAAAACCAAAAGCTATTTTCCCCCTCCCTTTAAGGCCTTTTGCAGGCTAATATAATCTTCAGCACTGGGCCAGGGCAACCTCGTGTGTTTACAAGCAAACTGTTTAAAAAATGCTCTTTACCCAGATAGGCTGAAGTCCTGGGAAAGGCAGAACTTTAACACAAGGCTTGGAGTGGGGGGAGTTGTGCATTTATGGACATTCTCTGTGAAGAGTCTGAAGAGCACATGAAATTTTTACAGGCAGAATAGGGGTGAAACAGAGTTTTAAAAAAGGCAAAAAAAAAAAAAAAATACACTGTTGTTATTTTTAATTCTCAGATCAATACCTTTCAAAATGAGGAAGCCATTCACCTTTCTTTTATAATAAGTTTTGTTTCAAAAGTTCAGCTGTTAAAATCAAAGTTTTTTTAAGTGTCTGTAGGGGAAAAATGACAGGCTTCAGGTGGGTGTTGAGGCAAGGGAATCATGGGATGTGGTTGTGCTGGTGTCTGCCTATGTGTGAAAATTTCCATTACGAAAATGAATTTTTTTATTTTTTTAAATAATAAAATTTTATTTTATTTTTTATTTTTATTTAAGTCGGTGTTTGGGAACTCATAACTCAGTTTCCCAGAGAGGAGCCTGGTTGGCTCAGTCAGTAGAGTAGGGTACTCCTGATCTCAGGATTATAAGTTCGAGCCCCACATTGGGTGTAGAGTTTACTCTAAAAAAAAAAAATTCCCAGGGGCACCTGGGTGGCTCAGTCATCAAGCGCCTGCCTTCGGCTCAGGTCATGATCCCAGGGTCCTGGGATCGAGCCCCACATCGGGCTCCCTGCTCCGTAGGAAGCCTGCTTCTCCCTCTCCCACTCCCCCTGCTTGTGTTCCCTCTCTCACTATGTCTCTCTCTGTCAAATAAATAAATAAAATCTTAAAAAAAAAAAAAAAAATTCCCATAGAAATAATGTACTCTGTGAATATGTGGATGGCCAGATAGGCCCCAGAAGCCTATTTTCCTTCTAAGGTGGTTGACATCCTCATCTCTACAACAACAAACTGGTGGAAAAATAAACTTTCCACAAGACAGGGCTCAAAAGAGTTGTCATGGTTCAAGAGCTGCTCGCTCAGTCACATGGTGTCCCTTAGCAGGTGGTGAGGTGGAGAGGCAAAGATGAACATCCAGAGAAACCTTGCAGCCATGCCTTTCCTGGAAGAGACTGGCCCCTCCTCATTTGAAAGGGGCTACCACCATGAACACAGAATCGCATGTAATGATTCCAGAGGAAAGAAAACAGTCTCACAAGACAAGAAACACTTCACATACATTCAAATGTGAAAATAGGAAAGCAGGCTAAGCAAAAAAGACAGCTAGTAGGTTCTCATGCTCACCTGGACAGATGCCTCTGAGGGCTTCCCTGCCTGCAGGCTCCCAGGGTTCCAGGCCCCATGGTAGTTCCCCTCGCTCTAGCTGGGAGACCAGAACAGGCCTGGTGAATAGAAAAGCTGCCCAGGAAAAAGAAACAAGAACAAAAAGTAAAGGGAATCAGGAAGCAAGGTCCCCTTTTGGCTGTCTGTACGTTTCTTCACTGAGCCAGGGAGGGAAATAAAGACAAGTCAGCCTGTGCTATCTTGGAGGACAGAAAATTCCCACAAACAGGGGCAGAGTCCTGGAATAACCCCCCACTCGCATAAGGGAGTCCCAGATCTTCTTCAGAGAACTTGGAAGACAGAGGCAAAGGGCTCTGCTGAGCTCCCAAGAGCTCTTCCTTTCCCTCCATGCATGGGGCAGAGTCCCTCCCAGGGCCAGAGGGACAGCAGATTTCAAAACCTGGGAACCCGAAACTCTCCCCACCCAGCAGCCTCTGAGGAGCTCAGCCTTTGGAGCAACCGCCCATGAGGGTTATCAGAGAGGCCACAATATCTAAGGAAGAAAGTAGCCAGGATGCACAAAAGGCAGATGCAGACAACAGCAGGGAGAAGAGAATCCTTACCCAGGGAAGCCACATTTGCATAATTCTCCAGCATCACCTCCCGGTACAGAGCCCTCTGTGAAGGGTCCAGGATAACCCATTCATTCTGGGTGAAGTACACAGCCACGTCCTCAAAGGTCACTGGCTCCTGAAACAACAGGTTCCTGCTCAAGCCCTGTGTGAAGGCAGAGGAGCCTAAGTATTGGGGCAGAGACCTACTGGGTGTGGTGGTACTGCCAAGGACAGTTCTCCAGTGCCCCCAACTCCCCGCGGGGGCCAGCCCTCAGCCAGCATCACCCTCATCAACAGGAAGAGTCCAAGACCCACTGCACCCCTTTGGGGTCATCCCCACAAACAGCCCTTTCCTTCCCTTGCTGACCTCTGTGTTGACTCTGCCGGGCCCTGCTCTATGTGCCCGCTGGTCCCTCTGGCTCCTTTCCATGGGTTTTGTGTGCACACGCACAGGGAACATCTGTATAAACCCAGCCCACCGCACTTTTGTACTGATCTCCACTCCCTCCCTAATCCCACTAAAGTGACAGTAACATAATGGCCCAAGAGGAGAAGAGTCAGAGCAGACCAGGGTGTTAAGAGAATTTTAGAAGGCAGAAAGGATGAATGTAGGTACTTAATGAGAAGAGCAGAGAAAGCTGAATGTTAACTGCTGGCAGAGGGGGAAGCAAACAAAAAGGAGGCTGATCATCATACAAAACCAAGGATGAGCTCCGGATTTTTTAAGTGTGCTCTGCTTTTTAAAACTTGGTAAAATATTCTATCTGTTTAAAAGCACCAGGGAGAAGAGAGGACCCACAAGTACTTAGGGCAGTAAATGAAAAATAGCTACACAAAGGTATATCACTGAGAAGTCTCAGAAAAATGAGAGCATTAAAAAAAAAAAAATCCTAAAGGCTTTCAGAGCAAGAAAAACAACACACACACAAAGACTGGGGAGTCAAGACGGGGAAATGTTTTAAAAATGCTGAGTGAAGGGGCACGTGGGTGGCTCAGTCAGTTAAGCCTCAGACTCTTGATTTCTGCTCAGATGGTGATCTCGGTGTCATGAGATCAGCCCTGCATCGGGCTCCACACTCGATATAGGCAGTCTGCTTGGGGTTCTCTCTCTCTCTCAAATAAATTAATTAATTTAAAAAATAAAAAATAAAAATGCTGAGTGAAAACTTTGCTTCTCGTTCAGATGGAGTCAAAGGCATTGGGTTTATTCTGCCTGAACCAAAACAAGACAAATTACACAAAACAAGTTATCAGATACTGGGTGATAGCAATGAAGGACAACAATCCCAGAGGGACGGGAAATAAAGAGGTGAGCCCTATGACTTGCCAAGTTTACTACCTTGAAAGAGTTTCCAGGCTGTAACACAGGGAGGGGGAAATGAGGCAGAGCCCGGCAGATTCCCTGGTAGATTCTGAGGAGACCAAAACAGCAGAGTTTGGGACAGAATACCATAGAGAAGAGAGCTGCACAGAGAAAAAACCTAATTCCCTGCAGAGGGTGCCCTAGAGTATTCAACAGAATGACCAGGGCACAGGTGTGTGGAAACTACCCAAAGCCAGAGAAAGGATCATTAGAAAGGATCATTTGAAAGGACTGAAGGGCACAATGCCTGGCGTTCACACAGGGCCAGAAACAGTGCCTATTTCCACTATCCACACTGGAAAATTTCATACTTCATAGGCCATTGGACAGAGCTCTCAGGAAACTCTTGCCTCAGTAGTGGAGAATAATTATTCCTAGGCTGAGTACCACTCCAGGTTCTACTAGCAAATGATAAATATCAGGGCCAGAAAGGATCAAATTGTTTCCAAGTAAACTGAACCTTATTCCAGAAAAGATTCAAGAATATTTGGGGGAGGGGCATCTGGCTGGCTCAGTCAGTAGAGCATGCAACTCTTGATCTTGAGGTGTTTCTTTTTTTTTTAAGATTTTATTTATTTATTTGACAGAGAGAGAGAGAGAGCACAAGCAGGCAGAGAGGCAGGCAGAGGGAGAGGGAAAAGCAGACTCCCCACTGAGCAGGGAGCCCGATGTGGGGCTTGATCCCAGGACCCTGGGATCATGACCTGAGCCGAAGTCGGGCGCTTGACCGACTGAGCCACTTAGGCACCCCTTGATCTTGAGGTTTTAAGTTCGAGCCCCATGTTGGGTATAGAAATTACTTAAAAATAAAATCTTAAAAAAAAATTTTTTAAGAAGAATATTTTGAGAGGGGCGCCTGAGTGGCTCAGTCATTAGGTGTCTGCCTTCCGCTCAGGTCATGATCCCAGAATCCTGAGATTGAGCCCCGCATCGGGCTCCCTACTCCGCGGGAAGCCTGCTTCTCCCACTCCCACTCCTTCTGTTTGTGTTCCCTCTTTCGCTGTGTCTTTGTCAAATAAATAAAATCTTTAAAAAAAAAAAAAAGAAGAAGAATATTTTGAGGACTATAAAAAATCTAGACTCAAACAAGGTAAAATTTACAATATCTGGCATTCAACCACAGATTACTAGGCATTCAAAGAAGCAGGAATACGTGACCTATAATGAGACCAGTCAATCAAAACCAACCCAGAACTGATAGATGTTAGCATTAGCAGAGATGGACATTAAAGCAGTTATTATAAATGCACTCCAAATGTTCAAAAGTTAAATAGAGACAAGGAAGATATATATTAAAGATTTACTTATTTGAGAGAGAAAGAAAGCGTGTACAAGTGAGCTGGGGGGGAGCGAGAGAATCTCAAGCAGACTCCCAGTTGAGTGTGGAGCCCTACACCTGGCTCGATCTTGATGCATCTGGATCTCACTATCCTGAGATTACAACCTGAGCAGAAATCAAGAGTCCTACACTTAACTGCCTGAACCACCCAGGCACCCCAAAGATATATTTTTTTAAGGCCCAAATCGAACTTCTAGATATGAAAACTGCAATGTCTGAGATGAAAAATATAATTCATGGGATTGACAGCAAATCTGACATTGCAGAAAAAGAAAAAAACAACTTGTGAACTTGAAGGCTTAGCAATAAAAACCAACCAAAAGGAAACAGAGAAAAAGACTGAAGGCAAAAAGAACAGAGCCATCAGGGAGCTGTGAGAGAACCTTGAAAAGCCTAATGGACAAGTAATTGAAGGTAGACTGATAAATTAAAGATGCACACTACAAACCCTACAGCAATCTCTAAAACAGTAACATGAAGAGTTATAGTTTACATATAGCCAACGAAGAGGAAAACATGGAATAAAACACACCGTTAGTCCTAAAGAAGGTGGAAAATCAGGAGAAAAGGGAACAAAGAAAGATAGGACAATTAGAAAACAATTAGAAAGATGACAGACTCAAATCTAACCATATCAATAATTATGCCAAAATACATAAATATAAACATCCCAACAGGTAAACATTATCAGATTAGATTTTCTAAAAAGCAAGGGCCTACTACATGCTGCCTTCAAGAAATGCGTATTACATATAAAGACAAGAATAAGTTAAAAGCAAAAAGATGTAAAAAAATATATATACTAGTCCAAGAAAAAGCTGGAGTGGATATATTAATTCAAGGCAATGTAGATTTCAGAGCAAAGAATATTTTTTTAAAGATTATTTATTTCAGAGAGAGTGCGGGGAGGGGCAGAGGGAGAGGGAGAGGAGGAGAGAATCCTCAAGCAGACTCCCTGCTGAGCTCAGAGGCCAACATGGGGCTGATCCCAGGACCCTGAGATCATGACCTGAGCTGAAGTCAGGCTTAACCAACTGAGCCACCCAGGCGCCCCCAGAGCAAAGAATATTAAGAGATAAAGTCATTTATAACCATAAAGGGATTAGGTCATCATGAAGACATAACAATTCTACATGTTTATGCAGTTAGTAACAGAGCTTCAAAATACATGAAGCAAAAACTAATAAAACTGCAAGAGAAACAGACAAATCCATAATTATAGCTGGAAATTTCAATAACCCCTCTCAACGAGGATATAGCAAACATGAATAATACTATTACCCAACTTGACTTAATGGACATTTACAGAATACCCAACAACAGCAAAAAACACATTCTTCTCAGGTGTCCAAGGAACACTTTGTAAAGCAGACCATATTCTGGACCATAAAAGAAGAAGAAATCAAGTCATACAAAGAATGTTCACTAACCACAACAGAATTAAATTAGAAGTAACAGAGAAACACATGGAAAATTCCCAAATATTTATAAACTAAATAACACACTCTTAATTAACACATAGATCAAAGAATAAAACAGAAAAGAATACAGAAAGTGTTTTGAACTGAAGGAAAATGAAAACACAATGTACCAAAATTAGTGATGCTGCTAAAGCAGTACTTAGGAAGACATTTATAGTATTAAATGCCTGTGTAATAAAATTTAAAAGGAAAAAAGGTCTTGAATCAGTGACCTCGGATTCACCTTTAGAATCTAGAAAAGGAACAGCAAATATAACAAAAACTAAGTAGAACAAACAAAATAAAGATCGAAATGGAAACCAGTGACATAAAATAAACAAGAAACAATAGAGAAAATCACCAAAACCAAAAACTGGTTCTTTGTGAAGATCAATGCAACTTATAAATCTCTGGTCAGATTAATCAGAAAAAAGAGAAGAAATAAATTAGCAAAATTAGTTCTAAAAAAGGTGACATCACTGCAGATAATAAAAGGATAATAAGGAAATATTCCGAACAACTTTATGCCATTAATGTCTACAACTGAGATAAAATAGACAAATTTCTTTTTTTTTAAGATTTTTTTTTATTTTTTATTAGAGAGAGAGAGCACAAGCAGGGGGAGTGGCAGGCAGAGGCAGAGGGAGAAGCAGGCTCCCCGCTCAGCAGGGTGCCCAATGTGGGGCTCGATCCCAGAACCTCGAGATCATGACCTGAGCTGTAGGCAGACGCTTAACCATCTGAGCCACCCAGGCACACAAAATAGACAAATTTCTTGAAAGAGACAAATTACCAACACTCATTCAAGGAGAAATAGAATAGCCCTATACCTACCAAAGGAACTGAAACTGTATTTTAAAACTTATCAGAAAGAAAACTCCATACCTAAGTGGTTTCACTGGTGAATTCTACCAAACATTTAAGGAAGAAATGTAATCAGTTCTACACAAATTCTTCCAAAATATTGAAGAGGACAGAATACTTCCCAACTCATTCAATGGGACAAAGAGATGACAAGAAAAGAAAACTGCAGATCGATACCTCTTACAAACATAGATGCAAAAATTCTAAACAAAATTTTAACAAAAGAGAATCGAAAATATAGTAAAAGAATAATACATCATGACCAAGTGGTTTTTATCCAAGGAGTGCAAGGTTGGTTGAACATTTGAAAAATTAATGTAATTCACCACAGTAAGAAACTAAAATAGAAAAATCATATAATCCTCTAAACCAACATAGAAAAAGCAAACATCATTTCAAAATCCAACATCCATTTTTGATAAAAATTCTCAGCAAGCTAGGCACTGAACATCCTCAATCTGATAAAGGGCATTTACAAAACAAAACAAAACCTATGATGGAGATCATACTTAATGGTGAAATACTGAATGCTTTCACCTTAGGATCACAAATAAGACAAGGATATCTGCCCTCACCACCCGTACTCAACATTAAATGGAGGTTCTAGCCAGTGCGGTTAGGCAAGAAAAAGAAATAAAAGGTATCCAGACAGGAAGAAAGAAGTAAAATGTCTTTATTTGTAGATAGCATGTCTACATAAAAAATCCAATAGAATCTACCAAAAAAAAAAAAAAAATACTAGAATTACTTTACCCAAGGAAAGACTGCTCCAATCTTGTGGACAGAGGTGAAAAGGGTCTTCGCTGTATGCAGCGATGCAGATTTCTACTTTTCAGCCTTGATTTCAACTCTATCCCAATCAATCCCCCACATTTGCCTTTCTATCCTGATTATATCTTAGGTTGGGCATTCTCATCTCTCCATCCCTCTCAGCTCCTCCTCCCACACCTGATAGTGACAGCCACACAATGAAAGCCACAAGCTTGTGAAACAGGAACCTCGGGAACAAGCCCCAATGTGCACCTGTGAAACTCCCCGCTGCCTGCTGGCCCACTGTCTTTTTTTCTTTTTTTTTATTTATTTGACAGAGAGAGCTAGAGCGGGAACACAAGCAGGGGGAGTAGGAGAGGGAGAAGCAGGCCTCCCGCTGAGCAGGGAGCCCGATGCGGGGCCCGATCCCAAGACCCCGGGATCACGACCCAAGCCGAAGGCAGACGCCTAACGACTGGGCCACACAGGCACCCCCTACTGGTTATTATCACTTAACTTGCAGAGCAAAGCACCAGCTAAGGAGGAAGCCCCGACCGGTCCAAACCAGTCTCCTCCGAGATCGACCCGAGCGCTGAACTTTCACGACTTTTTCCCTCATTATAATACTAAAAATCATGCCCAGGGCTGGAGATTTAACAAGTTCATTACGCAAGCGATGCATGAAGAAACATGACCTTTAAGTGTGTAGGTGCGAATAAATCCCCGCCTCTACTTGCTTAGACGGCACTCTCTTCCCACCTAAGTATCTTTAAAAATTCTCCTTGACCTCTCCTCGGAGAGTCAACCTGAGGATTCTTTGTGGTGCTCCCCTGTGCTCGAGCTTAAACGCCGATAAAGCCTTTCTTGTGACTTTAAATTTTGGGTGCAGTCTCGTTTCTACCGATGCTGAGTCCAAGGACCCGAGTCTCGTAACAACAGGACAACTCAGGCTCTGGATGTAGACCGACGTCTGCTCTCTCTTGACATCTAAGGGTGGGAGGGCGGGTAAGGCGGGGGGGGGGGGCAACGGAGCAGAAAGGATGCTCGCTCACCTGGCACCACGTGATCTGGAGCATGGCTGGGGTCCCCACTTCACACAGCGCCGTCAGGGTTCGAGGTGAGACTGAAGAGAAAATAAAGAGGCACGGGTAGGGCTGCTGCGGCCGGGCACCCGGCAAATGCCGTCTGTCCGCCCGGGGCCCCCTCTGTCCCGGTACCCCCTCACCCCAGAGGCACAGGGATTGGAGAACCGGGTACTGGAGAACGCCGTGGGGTTGTGACCCCGTTAGCCGGACCCGGAGCCCAAGCGACCGCTAACGCCGCGCGCCGCAGACGCAGGGAACGCGTGGGAAGACGGCGAACCTGCGCTCCCGGGAAAGCTTAGGACCCGCTCCGCCGGAAGCACGTAGGGCCGTTTCCCTTCCTCTCTAGGAACCTGAAAACGTGCTCGTCTCCGTGGTTCCCTAGCCCAACTGCTACAGCCACTGTCCCTACTCTCCGAGACTGCGAGCCAGAGTTGCGGGCTCTAGGCTCGGGTCCTGCAGCGCCGTCTCTCGGTAGCCCCTCCGGGGGATGTCGTCCGGCCAGCTCAGGCCACAGAAGGGTTGCAATCCCGGGAATCGCGTTTGCCCCTCCTGGCTGCTCTTCCAGGTCCTGAAGGGAGCACTGCCAAAGCTGCCTAGGTTCTGTGGCTGCGCGGCAGTGAGGGGGTGTGGGGCCCATCACCTGAACAGCCAACTGTGTATTGGTGGAGAGCATGGACTACGTAGGTCTGGGAACCTGGCTGTACCACTTCTTAGCTGTGTGAGCAGAAGCAAGTTTCTTTGCCTGTTTCCGTGTCTGTTAAATGGGTATAAGAGTGATAGCACCCTCAAAGGACTGTTGAGGCTTAGTAATTAAATGAGTCAATGGATTAACAAAGTATTTACAGTAGTGCCTGGCACACATTAAGAGCTTGAGGGTTGTTTTGTTTTCTAATTGTGTTTTTTGCTTTCGAAGATACAAGCGCTGCTGGGACTTCCAAGATATGGCACAGTTTAGGGAAAGGGCTATTAACATTTAGGCTTAGACCCTTTTCCCACCCTATACCTGGGTATGTGTTCCAGGCCCAGCCTGGAACCAGATTTCAGCTAAGGGCCCAGCAGCCTTCCCTGTGAATACTGGGTCCTCCATATTAAGTTGAATGTTTCATTTAGCTTCTCCTCTGCCAGTCTTCAGAACCACTCTATCCTCAAAGACTTGTCAGAGCACCCCACTATGCAGCTAGACCTGCCAATGGGATAGCCACCATGATTTGCCTTTATTGCTTGTTTGCAAGCCAAGCAAATGTCTCCACCCTATCCCAAGAGGCTCTTCTTGGAAGTTGCCAATGTGGGAAGGCTCTGTTTTACCTTGAGGGTTCTAATACTCCTGAGAATAGCTTCAGAGGCATGGCTTCTACTAGCCAAGCACTACTGTTCTATATAAGAACTGTCCTCCTCAAAGAGGACTTTGGCTGCCTCCATTCTGACCCCAAACTTTTTAGTTGGGTTCTTCTTTCCAGTTTGTCTCTTGGATCAGGAAGAAGATCCATAGGGCCAAGTATCCCCTGATGGGAACCAAAACTACCCCTTCAAGCAACAAGAACTGCCCTGCGGCAGCAAGACCCTACCAGTGATTGATTCCAAGACTTTGATGGCACGTACCCACCAACTTTGTCCCACATTTTCCTTACATAAACCTGGAAGTATTTTTGGCATTTTGGAGACAGTCTTTGAGACATTAGTCTGCTCACTGAAATAAATTCCTTTCTTGTTTCACCACCACTCGTTTCTCTGCCTTTGGGTTTTGTCAGTCGCAGAACCTAGTCTGTTTGGGACCCCAGGAGCCAGGGGCTCTTGAGCTACACTCCCTCTTCTCCAAGATTAGGAAGAATGATTTGAGCATTCTAGACGCTGAGCAGGGAGAGGAGCCTAGAGATTCAGTATGCATCCTTTGATAATCCCAGTTTTCTAGAAACTGGGTGGCTCACTCATGCCCCCTCAGCTTTGCATGAAAAACATCTATGGTTCCCCAGTTCAAGAAAATGCACTTCCAGATTTCTCCCTGGGTAGGGGAAGGAGAGTCTCTAGGCTACATGGAATCAGGAAAAGGATCTGGGATCAGGCTGAGACAGGGAAACTAAAGGATCCATGAAAAACTGCTTTTTCATTCCTTTTCCTGCTTCTGTTCTTGCTAGGACCTACATCCCTGCCTTACCCAGGTGTTATAGAACAGATAGTGTATGTCCTCCTTGTAAAGGTCAAGGATTTAATGATTTCACTGGAGTCTTCCAACACAACAGATAATATCTAAGGACCGAGCAGGGTCTTCATGAAAGTTTTCCAAGACCAAGACCAATGACTCATCAAGATCCCTGGCTCCAGGGCATAAGTGGTTTATGGAGGACACCTAACACTTTGTTTCTGGATTACTGAGAAGACAGGTGCACCAGACAATTGTCCTCAATAAAAACCCCAGGTCTCAAGCAAAGACGACACTCATTTTCCTTCCCTTTCCTTTCCAAGTCTCCCAGATGCTCTGTCTGTATCTATAGTCATCTGCTCTTACTTCTCTCAGATTGTGTTTGATTTCTATCCTATGCAAAGCCAAGGACCCTCTTGGCTGGGCCTGCAGGACCTCTTCTGGGTCCTTGGACCCAGCCAGACTGCATCAAGGCTGTTTCTTTTAAGACTTTTAAACAAGAGCATCTTCCCCATATTATGAGGGCAATGTGTTTAAAAACAAAAAACCTTAAGGCCATTTATTATAAGTCAATTAAACTATTATACTATTAATCTCCATGGGAAAGATTTTACATATTTCCAAGCTCTAAAATTATAAATTATGCCAGAACACAAATTTTATTAAGATAAACACAATTGGAGCACCTGGGTGGCTCAGCAGTTGGGTGTCCGACTCTTGATTTTGGCTCAGGTCATGATCGCAGGGTCGTGGGATTGAGCCCCACATCAGGCTCCACACTCAGCGTGGAGTCTGCTTGTCCGTCTCCCTCTCCCCACTTGCGTTCTGTCTCTTTTTCTCTGTCTCCCTCTCTCTCTGTGTCTAAAATAAATAAATAAAATTTTTTTAAAAAGATAAACAATTATTTCAACATCTGACATAGCACAAAAATGTCATTTCTTTAATTAATTACAATATGGCTGTGTGACCATCTTCATTCAGCATTGTCTTAGGAAGGTGTTATATACAATACACTTAAGACTTTACAAAGCACACATGTAATATCTAATGTCCATTTATCTGAACATTTATGCCAAAAAAAGTAAAAAGAAATATGAAAATGAAACTAATGGAAACGATGCCAAATTATCACTGCTATAAACTAGCAAACAACAAATGCCTTGAGAAAACTTCATGCAACATTTACATATGGTTAAGTAAGATTTAATTAGCAAAGTTTAACAAAATTTTATTGGAAACGAGGTAACCACAGAAAGCAGAAGCAGGGGTGCCTGGGTGGCTCAGTTGGTTAAATGTCTGACTCTTTATTTCAGCTCAGGTCATGATCTCGGCATCCTGAGATCAAGCCCCACATTAGAATACTGGAGTGGGTCCTTCTATATCATAGCAACTCATCTTTTGTGAGCCATGCTTTTATACTCAAGCTAATCAGAAGAATTTACACACACACACACACACACACACACACACACACACAAATGTATGCATTGTTATGTAAAAGAATGTTTATAAATTCTGGACCGTTTAGTCATCCCTACAATATAGCCAGAATCTATCAGGTGGCAATAATGATTGCAGTGCCCAGATGTCACCCAACAATATCTCTATCTCCAGTTACTCCAGCAACTCAGAAAGACCTTTTCCCTTACCATGTAAATAGTGCTAACTATAGAGCCAAATGGTATACAAAGATTATATTTCTTTTATTGCACAACCTTTTAAAAATTCCTAGTTGCCTTTCTATTTTCTACTGCTTGACTTTATGATACCCTAAGTTTTTTTTACAAACCCTCCTTGGTATTGTTGCTGGGTGAACTGGGGAGACCTCAGGCCCTGGGGCCTTGACCCAGCCAGACCCAAAGGAGTTGCTGAAAGTTCTTGGACTTGTCATGAGAATGAATTCAAGGACAGACACACAGCACAGTGGACAAGTGATACAGGTGGGAAAGTTTATTAAAGTGAAAAGTACACTCTTGAGATATGAGAGCTGGTGAGCTCAAGAGAGAGAGAGAGAGATGCATGCCCAGGGGGTTGGGTTTCTTTCTTTTATTGACAGTTGTTAACTAGAGGGCAGAATATTCATTACCTGGGGTGTGAAGCGGGGTTTCCTACTTTTTCTTCCCAATTTGGTCAGGAGTTTCCTGTTGTTGCATCCACCATCTTGGACTTGTCTGGTTTGATCCGGCTTATTGTGAAGTACTACCAGGACAGGATTCTGACTTTTGATAGCTGGCCATGACTTCCTTAGTGCTGGTCTCCAGGTGTCCTGTTAGAACCTATATGTTTACTCTTAACAATATGAAGACACAAATTTCCAGCCCTGCTGCTGAGCATGGACTGCTGAGCATGAACAACTGTCATGCTGAGTCCACAATTTCCCCACAATGGACCCATGCTTTTCAGGACACGATGTCCTCCTCATTCTTCCTTCTTTTGCTGGAGCACACCCTCCAATAATGAAGATGTTTAGTCATATCTTCAGGGCCAGTTATATATAGGAATGTCCTGCTCCCTTTTATATCTGCCGGGTTTGGCTTTTATGGACTCAAACTTTCTTCTAAGGAAACTCTCCCTCCCACTCAGTTGGCTTATCTTCTTTCATCTTGCTACCACTTGCCCAATGTTCCTGTCCTGACTACAAGCCTAAATCCTATTTCCAAAACTAATTCCATTAGTTGTTGAGTATCTGAGAAAAACTTTTCTGTTAAGCATTGGAAAAGCATTTACATTTTTTTTTCTTATCTGTACAGTTTACAAAGGCTTTTCTCTCCATCAAAATGTTATCTTTCCTGTATTGTATATAAGGCATTATTTTAGATGGGCTTTTATTGTTTTATCTTGTTATTGGAAAAAAAAACAAAAAACCACTAACCCACTGCAGAATAGGTCTCTGAAATCTACTATTACAATCAAGTTCTTTATAAATAAACTATCTGCCCACCAAGGACTATTACAAACAATTTAAGGCATACAGGCTCAGCCTTCCCAGTGTTCCTGTCCCCATATGATGGGCTATGAGAACAAATTCCTGTCCATCAAATAGGACCACAGAGATCCCATATTTTTCTCTCCTGCTCTAAACTGCTATAATACAATGGTTTTTCAGAGGTTTTCTTCCTAATTATCACTGGAAAACACAGTTAATAAATATAATTTCCAGAAATCAAAATGATTGTCTTTTTTCTTATAGTTTGTTTTTCTTAGAGAGGATCTGGGATTGACTTAAAGTGCATCTGGATACACTAAGCTTGAATTCTGATTTTTTTTCTCCTGAGTCCTACCTATTGTCTACCTATTATAAGAGAAATAAAGAAAAGTTCCCTGAATCCCCCTGTGAAGGTCACTAACAGGCTATACAGACAACCCATAAAGAGAATTCACAGTAGATGCAGGGAAGTTTTCTCACCAAAATAGTCTTAAGTCCTTCCTTGGGTAGAGCCCTTCCTGAGAAGGCATTGCTTCAATGTAACAGTAGCGCTGAATTAGAAGGGGAAATGCTATATAAAAACTCTGTATAGTTTGAGAAATTGGAATAGGCTGAGAAGAATAGGAAAGGCCACAATATACTCTTCTGGATTTTTAAAAATCTCGCTTAATGGACTTCTTTCAAATGAGGAAAGCTAGTTTCCACCCCAGTTACAACCATGAATTCCTTACAAAGTTTATTTTTAGGTCACTGTTTAGAAACATTACATTTTCAGGACGCCTGGGTGGCTCAGTCACTTAAGCGTCTGACTCTTGATTTCGGCTCAGGTCATGATCTCAGGGTTATGGGATAGAGCCCCACATGGGGCTCCACACTCGGTGTGAGTCTGCTTGGGATTCTTGCTCTTCTCCCTCTATCCTTCTCCCAACTCATGCATGCTCGCTCTCTCACTTAAATAAATAAAACCTTAAAAAAAAAACAAACATTTTCTCATTGAAACAATGAATAATAATGTTATGTATGTTTCCCCAGGCTAGTTCATGGAAGCCTAAATTCCTCTTATTGTAATTAAAATACCTCTTTGTATTGAAAACAGTAGAAAAGTAAATTACACCATTACATGAACAAAAGGTGCGTGGCTGGAGGAGGGTGGTAACACAAATACGTGGCAGAATGTGCAGAACCTTTGCAGGCAGGATCCCTGGGGAATATCCTTTCCGGTTCAGGGATGGTGCTCCACTGAGCCTCCGCCAAATGTCCTACAATACTTTAAGAGTGACCATTTTCACCCCCTACAGCAGCCATTTGAGAAAGAAAACCCCTTTGTGTGATAAATTAAAACAAAGGGAGAGTAGAAGTAGGAAAGGAAGCTCACAGTTTCTCTTACTTACCTGTACTGACATCTCTCAGGACCTTTCTGCAAACCTGTGCCCAGGGATCTGGGCCCATGGGACCTCCCCTTGCTCCAGCGGAGCAATCAGAACAGGAGAGTACTGGGAATCAGAGTTCCCAGCTCTTTCCCAGCTGAAAGAGCTCCTTTCAGCTCCAGCTTTCAGTTCCTCCTGGAACACCAGGAGGACAAGGTTGGTGGGTCTTAGGAGCCCTCTAAAGAAGGGGCCCAACTGTCCTACTCAGAAAGAAACTATTTATTTATTTATTTATTTTACTTACTTACTTACTTATTTGACAGAGAGAGCGTGCACAAGTAGGCAGAGCTGCCGGCAGAGAGAGAGAGGGAGAAGCAGGCTCCACGCTGAGCAGGGAGCCCAATGTGGGGCTCCATCCCAGGACCCTGGGATCATGACCTGAGCTGAAGGCAGACGCCCAACTGACTGAGCCACCCAGGGGCCCAGAAACTTAAGAAACTTACCTTATGAGGCCCTATATGAGTATGCACTAAAATAGGGGTAGCAGTAGAGGACCAAGATCTCAAGAAAACAAGGATGAGGTAGGGACCAAGGGCTTAAGAAGGACATCAGAAAACTTTTCATTTCCCTTTTGCCCAGAGCAGAGCCTCTTCTAGGGAATTGGGGAATGTCTGTTTTAATACTAAAAAGAACCTAGGGCTCTTCCCAACCAGGAACCTCTGAGGCTGATGACTGGGGAACTCAGCTCACAGACTTACGAAAACTGAGCTGAGGAGAGACACCTGAGCCTATAAGAAGAAAGGAACTAGGAAGCTCCAAAGTACAGAGGTTGAGTCCTAGAGGAAAGAGAGGCCTTACCTAGAGAAGCTACAGTCCCATATATCTCCAAAATTGTGGAGATTCAGGGTAGGGTCTTCTGAAGAGGCATCACACTGGCCTGTTGCTTCTGGGTGAAGTACACAACCATGTCCTCGAAGGTCACTGGCTCCTGAAACAAAAGTTTCCTACTCGAGCCCTGAGCTAGGTGCAGAAGGGGAGGAGGCATGAGCTGTCAAAAATTAGATGGCCAGATGAAGCTCGTGATAGAAAAATAAATACTGGGGTACCTGGGTGGCTCAGTCATTAAGTGGCTGCCTTCGGCTCAAGTCATGATCCCAGGGTCCTGGGATCGAGTCCTGTGTTGGGCTCCCTGCTCAGCTCCCTCTCCCTCTGCTGCTTCCCCTACTTGTGCTCTCTCTTTCTGTCAAATACATAAATAAAATCTTTTTAAAAAGGAAAAAGAAATACTATGCCCCAAAAATCAATTAGAAATTGGACATGATCTATAGTTTACACACACACATACTCCTTCACTGAAGAACATAAGAGCTGAACAAATGACAACAGAACATGTTCCTGAATGAGAAGCATTCATTTTATGAAACTGTCATTTCTCAAAAAAATCATTTTTCTTCTAAAATCCCCAAGAATCTGGATTCTGAAATTTATATGAAAGAATAGATGAAAAGACTAGCTAAGAATATTTTGAGAAAACAAAAAGAAAGGGAATTTGCTCGACCCAGATAGCAATGCATCCTATAGCAAGAGAGCAACCATTTCTTCGGTGGGCTCCTACAATAGTCTAACTAGCCTCTTAAACCCCAACAGACTTTCTATGCAGTAGACGCAGTAATATCATAAAATCTGCACAAAGCACTCAAAAACCTTTCAATGGCCAATTGTTGCTCTTATGATGAAATCCAAAGCCTTTCCCATGAGCAAAGGTCCTACAGATCAGGCCCCTGCATCTCTCTACAACTTCAACCAGCACCATACCTTCCCTGGGTTCTGTGTGGTCTGGCCACCCGGCTTCCCTTTCTCTTCAACAAATCCAATTCTCTCCTACCTCCTGGATTTTGTGTTTGTTCTCCCACCGGCCTGGCAGTCTCTCCCCTGGTTCTTCCTTTCCTGTAGATCTCCGAGCAGACATCACCTATTCAGTGAGACCTTCCTTTACAACTCCAGGTAGAGGACGCCGTGCCCAAGTACACAATACCAAAGCCACACAAGAAGTGGCCCGCCTCTCTCCCTCTGTCCCTCTCCCTGTCTTTTCTCTTTCTCTCATGTCATCTCTAACTGCCCTGACTAGCTCATTGCACTTATGAAATACTTGCCTTCTGTTGCTTAAAAACCCAAATATTTTAAGACAGTTCACGCCTTAGGACCTTAATGTTCCCTCTGCCTGTTTTGCTCCCTTGCGTTATTCTGCTCAAATATCATTGCCCTGAATTCAATGCACTATTGTCACTTTATATCCCCTTCCCCACCTTTCCATTTTAACATGTATCACTCCCTTATAGTGTATTATACACTCACTGGTGTGTTGTCTGTGTCACTCATTAGAATCAAGAGCTCTGCGAAGGCAATTTTGGTGACCACTGGCACAAAGTAGGAACTCCATAAATATTTATTAAATGAATGAATCTATCAAAATAAGAACTCAATACATTATGTAACTATTAGTAGTGTTCCCCTGATACTTCCAAAGCCTATTTCATGGCATGGCACACACAGAGCTCGGTATATACCTGTTGAATTAACAGAGAAGTCCTAATCTTATGCTATTCTGCATACACAATTTACAGAGCGAACATATTCCCCTAAAAGGCTTTTCTTGCCTGTTGGTAGACTTCATTTGTTGAAAGTGATATGGATTTATAGTTCCCAGAAATTTTTACTGGCAGGTGGTTCCACTTCACACATTGAAATGGATCTTCTGAATATCATATCCTCTCTTTCATCCAAGATATTTCCCTGGATAATCTCATCTCACCTCAAACCACTTTCCCCAAACAAATACACCCTCATGGGCATAGACACACATATACACCTTCCGTAACTGTGTAGCAAGGGGGAGCCATGCCAGGCCTGAGTCCTGTATGGACTTCTCTGAGAGCTCATCTAAGAAAGGTTATCTGGATCACCTAAGACCACACTCTCTGGAGGACAGCTGCTGAGTCCCAGCTTCCCGCTTGGCTCCCTGATTTTGGAAAAGGAAGAGCCTAAGGCAGAAGACCTCCGAGTGAGATTGCCCCTCTCTTGCAGCCCATAAGTGCATTACTCCCCCATCTCTCCCCACCATCCTTGGACTCCTGGACTCAGAATAATGACTATCCTACCACACCAGGGCAGCCTGGCCCCTACCCTCACCCACAGTTATAATTACTTGGTTTATTTTCCAATCACTTGCTGGCAAGGAACAAGACTTCTCAAAATAAACCACTACACTGCTTGGGTTCGAGGAGAAAATAGTCTTTACTGAATGTGTTCAGTGACCCTACCATTGACAAAGATTCTGTCCTTGGCCAAACTCTAGCCAGGCTCTCCTGAGCCCTTTCTCTACTAAGCCTTAACCTTGGCCTGTAAAGACCAACAAAACATTAATAGCTCAAGGCCACATCTCAAGGGGCCACATCCCAAAGATGACCCTAGCCCCACTTACAGTGTCTGAAAATTCAGGGCTGCCAAAAGAATTTACTGTTTGTTCCAGCCAACACCTGAAGACAGGGTCCCTGTCTCCCAGTCTCTGGAGGAGGGTAGGAGCCAAACTTCCCTAAGCTTGGTCAGCAAACCCATATGGGTTTCACGTGACTTCCCCTAACTCTACGGAGCCTCCGCTCACCCCGCTCCCTCCTCCTCCATTCTCCCTTTAAAAGGTCCAGTCACTTCTGTACCAGTCAAAACTGCGTCCAGTTCACCCTGGACTCTTTTCCCTCCTGCAATAATTATTACTGATTAAAACCTGTCCGGCTTTGTTCATCTTTGACACCATGACTAAGAGAGGCCGCCTCCGGAGAGAAAGAGGGCAGAGGACGCCTGGACCGAGAAGGGCTACGGGCCAAGATGCAGGTGGCGGCTCGGCCGCGGATCAGAGCTGGAAAAAGATGCTCAAGTACGCCTCTGGGTGGCAGTGGGCGCAGACCCGCTCGGACCTCCGGGAAGCAGGCGACGCCAGCCAACACCTCCAGCCGCAATAGGAAGGCGGGCCGGAGGCAGGTGCGCACGAGAACCAAGGAACCCGCTCCGCGGCCGGGGCACCGGAGCAGGTAACGGCCCTCCTCGGCCAGGCACTTCCAAGTCAAGGCTGGTCAGACCTTGCAGGGGCCAAGCAGCCTCGCTTCAGAGCAGCAGCTCTAGGGCACCCAGAGCACCCGCAACCGAGTCCCCCTCCCACGGGAGCGCCCGGGCTCCACCAACCAGCGACGAGCCGGAAGCACCGCGGGAGCCCGCCTTCCCTTCTAGGAAGCCTGGAGGTTTCCCTCTCGGTGGTGCGCTGGTCCAGGACGCTCCCGCGCCCCGCTTGCAAAGCCGCGCCCTCTCGCAGCAGGTGTCAGTGTTGCGGCTGTCTAGCGGCGGTATCGACGGTCTGGTTGCAACCCTGCCTGCACAGACCTCAGCAGCTGGCTGCCGATGGGGCCGCAGCAGGGCCAGGAACGACGCAAATGTTTGGGGGTCCCACGTGCAACTGTGATGGAAAAGCCAGACTTCTTGGCCTGCAGGGCACGTCATACAGGGAGACAGCTGTTTGCATCTCTTAAGCCCGCACTATTCCTGGAACCCAGTCCAGGGGCTGGACTGGTAAAAATGATAGTGTGGAGTCTGTGGTCCAAGCTCTGAGGTCTTAATAGGGCCAGACTTGACATACTGAGTGCTAACCTGAGGACGAGGCCGGAAACTAGAGAATTAGCCAGATTTCACACTATAAACACTGAGGACAGCTGAGCACATTACAGTTTAGACGACTGTAGGAGGAGGTCTGCCCACCGCATGCCGATCTCTGTTACAGTAAAGGATACAGAGAGTGTACACAATGAGCTCTCTGACGGTGCTACTTAGAAATCTCAGCTTCAGGGGATGAGGACTAGGGTAGGATCGGTTAAGGGAGATGGAAGGAGTACCTGCTGGAGGCCTATTACTTCGGGAGACATGGCAGTGCTAGCTAGATTAAAGGAGAAATCATGCAGCCATATTGTTTTTATCACCAGCCAACTTCCATGTTGGAGTGGCTGTGGAAAAACAAGGAAAATTAAGAACTATAACAAGAAATGAACCAGATGGAGAGCTCTAACCAGGGAACCAGCCTTGCAGCTGCTGAGTGGGCTATATACAAAGACCCCAAAGAAAAAGTTCCAAGAGCCACAGAGATTTACCCTCATTCAACCCATGGCCAGAAATGCCTGTTTACCCCAAACAGAGCATATGGAAATCAGAGGGGACCATAACCTCACTTTCCATAACCCCACCAGCTCTTCCACCTGAAGACTAGCCAGTCACAAGTCATCAACAAAAGATCTGAATGCACAGACTGAGAGCTTACTGTGAACCAAGAAACATTAATGGAGGATGATCAACACCTCCCACAGAGGGCTGTCAAAGCTAAATTCCTAAAAGCTTCCAGGCATTGGGAAAAAAATACCTGAAGCTTCTCCTCAGTTATCTTAGTTGCCAGGAGACCTGGAATAATAGAAACAAGAGAAAGGTTGTGATCTCAGAAGTCCGCAAGATACCTTTTGGGTGTCTTATCAGCCCAGTTAACTCCCCCTTACCAGAGTGGGACCCCAGCAGCCTCATTCACACTATGTGATCTAACCCCTCAGCCAGGGGAGAGTAGACAAGTGAACACCTCACCTAAACTGGGCAGATCAGATTCTCTCTCCCAGGAATGTGCCACAGTCTGGAAGATTGTTTGGGCTGCTCCCTGGATGGAGTTGTAAACATGAAACCCATGGCAAACTCTGCTGTGTGCCTAGGGACAGAGCAAGCAGCACTGCGAAGAGGGGAGAGGAATCAGAAGTGAAGAAAGAGGAGCGCTTGGGTGGCTCAGTCAGTTAACTGTCTGCCTTCAGCTCAGGTCATGATCCCAAGGTCCTGGGATCGAGCCCCACGTCGGGGCTTTTCCCTCTCCCCCCTGCTCTTGCTATCATTCTCTCTCTCAAATAAATAAATCAAATTTTAAGAAGAAAAAAAGTGGAGAAAGAGCAGAGACTGCCTGCTATTCCCGCTTGGGTTTTCCAGGCTCCAGATCTCCTGCTGCATTCTTGCCCTTGGTGCCAGGCTACACATAGGAATCCTTAAAATTAAGTGTACTTACATTCATTGAAATAGGTTTCTGTTATTTTTTAAGGGTCCTAAATAACATAGCCAACTCACTGATAAAGGCAAAAGTCTCAAAACTAAACAATTCCGGTAACATGATACCCATATCCCTTTCCTGAAGGAAGTGGGCAGTCCTCTTGCTCGTGTTAAACTAGTAAGTTTGGGAGGGAGGGAGGAGTCAGTATGTCTACAGTCATTTCACTTTCAGAGAAAATAAAACTCTTGGAAGAACTCTACATTGGATTTTAAGTAATGTATGAGTTTATTTTTACACATCTGTCCTTTCTGTGAGCTACACATGACCCTTGTCAAAAAACATCTGAGTGACTACTAAGTGCCAGACAACCTTGCAACACTGGTCCCTGCATTAAAAAGAATGGCACATCATTCATCTTTTTGCACCTACTAAGTGTTGTGGAGGCTTTATTGCACATTTGTGCGACAATGGGGGGAACCCTACATGCCTGTTGAATTAATAAAGGAAGAAATAAAAGAAAGTAACAGTCATCATCATCAGAAACCCATAAATCTATTGGCTGTGAGAAATCGAAAGCCATTTTTCAGCCCAGAGCTGATATTTATTTTTCCCTACACTCCTTGCTTTCTTCTCAACTTAAACTACATTTAGAAGTTCTGCTTTTCTGAAGTCTGGCTAGCTTCAGAGCCTCTCACCACCACCCTGCCCACCCCGTTCCTTGCTATAATCCTCCCAGAAACACTGAGGCCCTGTTGAATGGTGTTTGTGGGAAATAAATAGGATGTTTATATATATCTCATGTGTGTGTGAGAGAGAAATAATGACAAAGAAACCACAGTCATTGTCATTTTCCTACATTTTGACTGCTTTTCTAAACAGTGATTCTAGGTGAGGGATCTTTGCATTTTGCAGTCTGGAAGCTCTGACTATAGCTGGGAAGGTAAGTTTGGTTTCTGCCTTTTCTTCTCCTGAATTCTACGTATTATACAAACCTTATCAAGGAAGAAAATAAAGAAAAATCTCCAACATCCCACAAACCATTTAAATTTCTCCCTATGCTGAGGGTGATGGAAATTTTATCTTGATTACACAACTGTATTCATTTGTCAAAACTCACCAAACCGTCTACTTTAAAAGGGTAAAGGCTATAAGGTGTATCTCGATAAGCCTAACCAAAGCCAAAACCAAAATATTTCTTTATGCCCTTGCTTGCAGACATAATTGTATGGTGTTATCATAACAGTGTGCATATCTTTTCCTTAGTGCTGTATTCCTGCTTAACTACTTAAAGTACCTTCCCATGTTGCTACACTGTCCTGAAGCAGTGATTGTGAGAAGGATCAGGGCCCATACCACTAGATGGAAAGTATGGCCAAACCAGTGGCATCATAACATCTAGTAAGATTAGTGCCCACCAACAGGGGGCCACACTCAACAGTCGGTTGAGTGTGGGACTCTTGATGTCGGCTCACGTAATGATCTCAGGGTTATGAGATGGAGCCCTGCATCTGACTAGCGCTCCGCACAGAGTCTGCTTATGATTTGTGATTCTCCCTTTTCCTCTCCCTCTGCCCTGCCACACCCCCCACCCTGCCCAGCTCATGCACACTCTAAATAAATAAATAAATAAAATCTTAAAAGAAGAAAGATTAGTGTCCCTACACGCTTCTTGGTGTTATCAAAGTAGTTCATTATAAAATTAACTTAAAAGTACCAGGACTCAAAAATTCAGATTTAATCAGAGAGGACGTGGAGTAGGTGTGAGAACACATCCAAGTGTGTGTATGATTAGTTACGAACTCTCTGAGGCAAGAGCTACAGCAAGTCAGAGTCAGATTTCTCTCCCTCCCTCAGAGACTCGCCAGTGTCTTGCCAACAGGTTCACTCCATGTGTATTGAGAGATGGTTACACCCAGGCACCTGCCCTCTACTGCATGGGCCCAAATCACTTTCGTACCTACGTGTTTGAGTGGGCACTGAAATTAAACAAGGATGTGGACAGGAACAGAAAAGGAACCCAAACAGAAAAGCCACATCCCCTTCCAACCAAGTTTAGAGACATGATTTTACATTCTTGCTATCAATGCCGACTCATCACTTCATATTCTTTTTACTGGTTATTTCCTTGGTCTCTTGCTTAGTTACACAGGATCCTCATCATGGTCATTATCGAGGTAATAAGAAGTCCTGGGCTCCGATTCCACATGGTGAGCCTTGCTACTGGCCCACCAAATGGCCCTCCTTAATTCCTGAAAGCCATCACTGGATACTTTCTCTGCTTACCTCCTCCCATATTTCTTGAATCACAACAGGCCATGTCATTGGAATGCCATACCCCTAAGCCCCAAAGTGTTCTGTAAACTCTACCAAGTCTAGTAGAGAAGGCAGGTGCAGACTGATGGATACAGGCCCAAACTGGACACCATAAAGGACAACTCCTACCATTCCCACCCAGGGGATGGAAGAGAGGAGTCAAACATGGTTCTTACGTGTGAGAACATAAATGGAGTTGGGAAAACAATAATGACTCCACGGGCCCAGAAGACAAACACAGGCATGGTCAGGAGCCCGGGGAAACTGGTAACTCTAGGTGGGTGGGTGGTCGAGCACATGAGGGAGCTCATGGAGAGTGGGACAAAGGATTCAGGCTCCCAGCAGAAGTGAGATCCTGAAAGCAAGGCACTATTTGAACAGAGGAAGAACTGGCCATTTCAGATGAGGGGAGCAGCACAAAGAGAGACAGGGAGGGAGGAAGGAGCGTGGGGTGCGGGGAAGACGAGGCGGCCGCTGGCCCGGAGGGGGCAGAGCGCTCGTGCTGGGCAGGCAGAGGGGGGCGGCCAGAAGCGGGGCAGCGGGGCCCAACCGCGGCTGGCCCTGTCACTTGGGTGGCCTTCTTGCGAGCATGCAACTTCTGGTGCTGAATGAAACTTGCGCTCCACTTGAAGGCTTTCCCACACACCTTGCACTCATAAGGCCTCTCCCCGGTGTGGAGCCGCTGATGCTGGACCAGGGTGACCTTCTGATTGAAGGCCTTCCCGCACTCCTGGCAGCCATAGGGCTTCTCCCCGGTGTGGATGCGCTGGTGCACTGTAAAGCGGGAGCTACAGCTGAACGTTTTCCAGCACTCTTTGCATTTGTAGAGCTTCTCCCCAGTGTGGAGCCTCTGGTGCTGGAGAAACACGGAGCTCCGGCGGAAGGCCTTCCCACACTCCTGACACGTGTAGGGCTTCTCCCCGCTGTGGATGCGCTGGTGCTGGATGAGGACTGAATTTGAACTGAAACTTTTCCCGCACTCCTGACACTCGTAGGGCTTCTCCCCGGTGTGGGTGCGCTCATGGACGATTCGGTCATAGCTACACCGGAAAGCCTTCCCACAGTCCTTACACTGAAAGGGTTTCTCCCCGGTGTGGATTCGCTGATGCCGGATGAGTTTTGAGTTGTAGCTGAAGGTTTTCCCACAGTCCTGACATCCGAAGGGCTTCTCTCCACTGTGGAGTTTCTGGTGCTGAAGGAGGTGGGAATTTTGACCGAAGGCTTGTCCACACTCCTTACACGAGTAAGGCTTCTCCCCAGTGTGGGTTTTCTGGTGTCGGGAGAGTTTTGAGTTATACCTGAAGGCTTTCCCACACTCTCTGCACTTGTAGGGCTTGTCATCAGTGTGAATCCTCTGATGCTGCAGAAGGTCTGAATGTTGGCTGAAATATCGGCCACACTCACCACATTTATAAAACGCCGGTCCTCCAGGGAGGCCCTGCTTTGACAGGAGGTGGGTGCTGACACCGGTGCTTCCTTCTGGCTTCCTGCCTGCCTCCTCCCTTTTGATGACGGGGGATCTGTAGTCCTGGACCAGCAAGTCTGTGAAACCTCCTTGGTTTGTTTTCTCCCCTGCGTCACACGGCTGTGGCCTTCCTAAGTTGTCCTTAAGGTGAGGGTGCTGGGGAGCTTCTGTGAGCAGCCCCTCCGCCATCAGTCTATGGGCCGCTGAGTCTTTAGAAATGTTTAGTCTTGGGCTTTGCTCCTCACTCTCAGTCTTGTTTTTAACACCTAGTATGATAAAAAGAAAACAGAGGCTCTGAAGCTAGAAAGGTAAAGTTTACTTAAAAAAAAAAAAAAGAGAGAGTGATGCATTTTGATGCATTTATGGCAGATTTTATACTATTTTGGTCTATTTAAGTCTAGTGTAGTCCAGACTAGTTTTTTTTTTTTTTTTTAACTGAGTCTTCTCTATTAGAAGAACTAGGTTTTTCACAACTACATAATTTTTCAAATTTTATTTATTTATTTATCTCAAGTAATCTCTATACCCAATGTGGGGCTCAAACTCATGACCCTGAGATCAAGAGTCCACATGCTCTACCCACTGAGCCAGCCAGGAGTCCCAGACTAATTTTTAAATGCTGAGCACAACTCATTGATGAGTTGCAATCCAGAGTTTAAAAGGTATGGTTTTAGATTCTCAAGGACAGTAGTCCTCAAAGTGTGGTCCCCGGACCACCATCACCTGGGAATCTGCTAGTAATGCAAATTCCTGGGTCCCACCCCAGTGCTGTTGAATTAGAACCTCTGGGGGTGGTATCCAGCAAGTCCATGTTCTAACAAGCCCCTCACGAGATTCTGATGCTCACTGGAATTGTAAACCACTGATCTAGAAGCTAAAAAGGCAGGTGGAGACTGTTCGTGTACTTGTTTTAAGCTGCACTGCCCATAAGGCAGCCCCTAGACACCTGTGGCTACTTAAATTTTTTTTATTTTTATTTTTTTGGCTGTTTAAAGATTTTATTTATTTATTTGAAAGAGAGAGCGTGAGCAAGAGCATGAACAGGGGGAGGGTCAGAGGGAGAGGGAGAAGCAGACTCCCCACTCAGCAGGGAGCCTGACGCGGGGCTCGATCCCAGACTGAGATCATGACCTGAGCCGAAGGCAGACACTTAACCGACTGAGATGTGGCTACTTAAATTTAATGAAAATGGAACATAATTTAAAATTCAGTTCCTTGTTTGAACTAGCCACAGTTCAAGAACTGATGAGGACAATGGCTACCATATTGGGCAGCAGAGATATAGAACATTTCCATCACTAGACAGTGTCCTATTGGACAGCACTGGCCTAAAGCCGTTGGCAGACTAAATAGACCATGCACAGCTATGGCAAAGGGAAACATCACTGCAGGTGGTCGGCAGGGAAACGTTTCTCATCAAGATGATGGGAGGTGGGGTGCTAGGTGGCTCAGTTGGTTAAGTATCTCCCTTTGGCTCAGGTCATGATCTCAGGGTCCTGGGATCGAGCCCTGAGTTGGGCTCCCTGCTCGGCAGGGAGCCTGCTTCTCCCTCTATCCCTCCCCCTGCTCGTGCTCTCTCTCTCAAATAAATAAATAAAATCTTAAAAAAAAAAAAAGATGACAGGAAGTGCTGAGTCAGCACAAAGGCACTGACGAGGACGGAAGTGGATAGAATTAGGAAGGAGCCTTTGGTTTATAAGACTCTGAACAACATAAGGGATGGAGAGAGCATGAGAACAGGGCCAACTGAATGAGAAGGCTAAACACCCAATCTCTGGATGGTTCTCATTCACCTCAATTCTGTACCTTTCAGAAAAGGAAACCATTCGTTCCCAATAATTAAAGAGGCTTTCTTTCAAAAGCTAATTGATAGTGTTTAGGAATTCATAAAAACTCTCTTCCCATGTACAGTTTCATACACCCACATACATAAAATGTTCTTACAGAAACAAGCTCTGGGGTGCTGTGTGGCTCAGCTGGTTGAGCATCAACTCTTGGTTTCAGCTCCAGTCATGATCTTGGGGTCATGGGATCAAGCCCCGCATCAGGCTCCGTGCTCAGTGCAGAGTCTGCTAAAGACTGTCTCTCCCTCTGCCCCTCCCCCCTTCTCTCTCTCTCAAATAATAAATAAATAAATACATACATACATACATACATAAATCTTTAAAAATAAGAAACAAGCTCTTACTACATTGTGTTTATATTCCTAAATTGACCCCCAAAAGCCTATTTTCACTATGCATTTTTGAAATCCTCTAGGTTTGCAAAGAAAAATAACAGAAGGGGCGCCTGGGTGGCTCAGTCGTTAAGCGTCTGCCTTCAGCGCAGGTCATGATCCCAGTGGCCTGGGATCAAGCCCTGCATCTGGCTCCCCGCTCTGCGGGAAGCCTGCTTCTGCCTCTCCCACTCCCCCTGCTTGTGTTCCGTCGCTCGCTGTGTCTCTTTCTGTCAAATAAATAAATAAAATATTTTAAAAAAAAAAGAAAGAAAAATAACAGAAAATGAACGTTTCGATGGGTCTTTTCAGTATGGAGCTGAAGCTCTATCAAGGCTCACTTTTCTGAATGAGAGTGAACATCTTCATCCTAAGAACTGGTATGACAGAAGCAAAACCTTTTTCATGTTGAATCATTAAAAGACAAGAGGAGGCCAAGGCAAAGAGGAAGGTGGTAAGTTCTCCTGCTTACCTGTGTGGACACCTCCCAGGGCCTCTCCCTCAAGGGGTGTCCAGGGGTGCAGGTCCCATGGTGCTTCCCCTTGCTCCAGCTGGAGTATCAGATCTGGTTTGGGGAATGGCAATGCTGCTGAAGGAGAAAGAAAAGGAACAGGAAGCTGAGGAGAGTCTCTGCTGCCCCCTCAGCCCACCCTCTGCTTTGCCAGGTGAACAATTTGACATCCCAGGACACTAAGTGAGCTCAGTGTGGAAAGAATCTGGGGTTCTAAGGAAGGCTCAAATTGTTTTGCTCAAGAGGAGGCTTACTCTGGGCTCTATCAGAGAAGACAGACAGTTCCTACTGTCATTAGAGGTGTGTACAGGGGGTCCTAGGAGACTCTCACACAGGACAGATGGAGCCCAGGACTCCAGGGAACTGGAAGAGTGGAGGATCCAGGAACCCTCTCAGCTGTCTGTGCCCAGAGCAAAAACCCCTCTCAGGAGAGTCCCCATCAGGAAACAGGGAAGAGGCAAATCCTGCTGAAAACCAAAGTGAGCCTAGATCTTTCTCCATTAGCTACTCCCAAAACAGGGGATTAGAGAGCTCGGCTCATGGTGCACCAGTCCTGGGGATATGAGAGACCCCAGATCCACCAAGGAGGAAGCCAGGGGCCCTTAGGGCAGAGCTGGTTCAGGGACAAGGAAGGACTTACCCAAGGAAGTTATGTTTGCATAATTCTCCAGCATCACCTCTAGGTACAGGGCCCTCTGCATGGGGTCCAGGCTGGCCCACTGATTCTGGGTGAAGTACACGGCCACATCCTCAAAGGTCACTGGCTCCTGAAACAATAGGCACCTGCTCAAGCCCTGTGTGAGGGCTAAGGAGGGGCCTGAACTCCAGGGAAGGGCTGACTCTACTGGAGTCCATGGCTCCGAGCCCCTCGGGAGGCTTGTACTGGCAAGGACAGCCACAACCGTACCCCAGTCGGAGACAGCCCTCAGCACATTTTCAACATGCACACCTCTGAGGCGCCCCTGCCTGGTGGTCACATCAACCCCATGTCTGGTTCCATGAGCTGGGTCGATCTTTCCAGCATGTCTTCTCATATGACCATAGCATCTATCATTCACCCTGAATCCATCCACTCCATCCACTTGGTTTCTCTCTGGTGTCCCCCCTCCATGCGTTTTTATAGACAGAGGAAAAATTCCACGGGCACAGAGTTCCTTCCACTCTGGTTGGTCCTCCCTCTTTCTGCCATCTTACCTTATCAGAGAGCTGGCTGTCTCTTGAAGGCAACGTGCAGTGTCGTCGCCTCCTCTAACACCCGACTCCAGGGACAGGATGGCAGTCTTCATCCCTGAGCAGGCACCTGCCCCCAGATCACCTAAGCTCCGTCCGACCTGCCAACACTGCCCTCTGTACCAGGTGTGTCTCCCTGCTCCTGATGGGGCCACTTCCACCTTCTCAGGGGAGAAGGAAACCATCCCTTGTCCTGTGTCAACTACTTTTACATCAATTCACTCAATCATCAGAACACACACGCGATGTAAAAATTATTATGCCCTATTACAGATGATGGGAATCAGTGATGTTAAGCACTTTGAAATAGACAAAAGGGAGTCCTCTTTATCTGAGTATCGCTAGGTTGTATAAGGAAGCAAACATTTCAAAGTGAACCAACCACTATTCAAGTGAGTGGCACTATACCATCTCTCCTTTTTTTTAATTTTTTTTATTTTAAAGATTTTATTTATTTGACAGAGAGGCACAGCGAGAGAGAGGGAACACAAGCAGGGGGAGTGGGAGAGGAAGAAGCAGGCTCCCCACCGAGCAGGAAGCCCGATATGGGGCTTGATCCCAGGACCCTGGGATCATGACCTGAGCCGAAGGCAGACGCTTAACGACTGAGCCACCCAGGCGCCCCACTATACCATCTCTCCTTGACTGACAGTGAACTCTACCCCAGTCTGTCACATCAACAACCTCTCTGTGCCTAGTGTCTGCCGGGGGGAAGACATACAACTACAGACGTACTATATAGGATTGCAGCCATCATGGTAAAGATTGGTTCAGGCAAGAATCACCCATGGATGCTACATTGAGGAGGAAATTTCCACCAGGAGCAGGATACTTGCATAATCGTAAATGTCTCCCCATTGATTTCTGATCAGTTGCAAGGAAAGATAGTAACTATACACTGAAGAAATCAGGTATCACCTTGACCAGGAAGTTTAAATGTGGCTCGTATGACTGAGGAACTGAATTTCTCATTTTAATTAACTTTAATTCTAAACAGGCACATATAGCTAGTGGCTACCTTCCTGGACAGTGCACAATAGATAGTTCATTGCCCCCGAATGTTAACCAACCTTCTGTCTTCCTTCAGAGCCAACAGCTGGGAACATGGACCTTCCTTCCTCATATCATGGCTTCTACCCCTCCACACCTCTGAGGCACCCCTGTAATTATCAATGCATTCCTTGCTCCTTGTTTTCTACAACATTCAGCTTCTCAACTTCCTGCTCCACCTCTGATCACTCTGCTTCTGTCCTTTGCTAGCACTTACTCCTTCTCCATGATGAAGCGGGGCTCTTGATTCCCCTACAGAGGAAGTGTGTTCCGAGATAGTGCAGCACGGGGCAAAGAGCACGGGCTTCAGAGCAGTGCTTCTCAATGGGGAAATGCCCACCAGGAGACATAGGGCCCTCACTGTCTGGGGACTCTTTTTTTTTTTTTAAGATTTATTTATTTATTTGAGAGAGAGAGAGAGAGTGCACGCACAAGTGGGGGAAGGAGGGGCAGAGGGAGAGGGAGAAGCAGACTCCACGCTGAGTGCAGAGCCCAGTGTGGGACTCGATCCCAGGACCCCTGGAGACGTTTTTAGTTGTCACAACCATGGGGTGTGGGGGTGCTACTGGCATCTAGTGGGTAGAGGCCAGGGATGCTGCTAATCATCGTACAACACACAGGACAGCCCCCTACAACAAAGAATTATCTGGCCCAAAATGTAAACAGTGCTGCGGTTGACAAACTCAGCTCTAGGGTCAGACTCCCTAGGCTCAAATTCTATCTCTGAGGGGCACCTGAGTAGCTCAGTCGTTAAGCGTCTGCCTTCGGCTCAGGTCCTGACCCCAGGGTCCTGGGATCGAGCCCTGCATCGGGCTCCCTGCTCGGCGGGAAGCCTGCTTCTCCCTCTCCCACTCCCCTTGCTTGTGTTCCCTCTCTTGCTATGTCTCTATCTGTAAAATAAATAAATAAGATTCTATTTCTGATAACCATCAGCTGTGTGACCTTGGATGAGATACCCAAACTCTTTTGCCTCAGTTTCCCCATTTGGAAAACTAGGATAGTAGGAGTACCTATTTTATAAGGCTCTTGTAAGGGTGGAATGAGTTAATATGTGTAAAGAACTAAAACAACACCTGGCACACGGTGTTGTATAAATCTCAGCACTTAAAAGTACAGATGAGATTAGGGGAACATTTCTCATAGAGATCGTAGATAAGACTGACAGTTGTCTAGGGACGCCTGGGTGGCTCAGTGGGTTAAGCAACTGACTCTAGATTTTGGCTCAGGTCATGATCCCAGGGTGTGGGGATCGAGCCCCATGTCGGGCTCTGCGCTCAGTGGGGAGTCTGCTTGAGAATTCTCTCTCTCTTTCCCTCTGTCTCCCTCCCCGCCTTCACACTCAAATAAATAAATCTTTAGGAAAAAAAAAAGACTGACAATTGTCTAAACATATATGTGCATATTTTTTCCCCCTCCCTTTCTTTTTTAATAATAGAATCCTAATTTTACTTGGGGCTGCCCCCAGCTCTGGCAACTAAGTGAGGTCAATGAAACACAAGTACAAAAACTGTTGGGGACTCTCTGGGAAGGTTCCTGAAAGAGTGCAAACTGATGAGAGGTTCGCCTTTTTTGTCATCTCCTCTTCTATCTGGAATGCACACGATAGCTGGAGATCAAGCAGTATGAAGCAGCCTTGAGCATGAAAGCCAGTGCTAGGATGGTGAAGCAGAAAAAGAGCCCAGTGTGGGGTAACACTGCCACAATGTCCCTGGACTGCCTCTCCCCTACCTCTCTTGCATGAGAGCCTCTATCTCGTTTAAACCACTGTCCCTTGGGGTTTCCTTACTGGAAGCCAATCCTGAGTGACTACTATACCCCACGCAAAGCACCAGGAGAGAACAGACTGCCCCCACAGATGTTTAAACACTTCCTGACTTGGAACTAATTTTGACTTAAGTGGTGAAACAGAAGTGGATGGTCTGATGTCTACATACACATTATTCTTAAGTCTTGGATAGGGCTTCCTAATTATATGACACATCCAATAAACGAGACACCAGCTTTCTCATTCCCTGATCTAGGATGCTGGAGAAAAATTCAATGCAAGCATCCTCTAGTGCCAGGAAAATTCTGGAAGGACAACTGCTTCCAGTGCTGCATGAATTTGTGCCAACAAAGGATAGAGGCTTTCGCAGAGATTAAGCTGTAATCTATGCAAAGGGCCGGAGGCACCGGCATCAGCTCCAAACTCAGCAGGAATCCACCTCCCTCGTCAATCCACTCTCTCCAAAGGCTCCCCAGTGGTGGCTTCACTGTACCCTGACTTTGTGATCTGCAGGGCAAACTCCTCCTGTGGGAATGACTGTTTAAATGCAGGAGGTGGCCTTCCTCTGTATGGTGCGAGGCACACTAGCACACCCCAAATTTTAACTTGCCCATTTGTTCCCCAGATATTGTACAAGTGTAGATTCTGATTCTGGAGATCTGGGTTGGGGCCTGAGACTCTACCTTTCTAGCAACCCCCTTAGTGATGCCAAAGCTGCTCATCTGTGAACCGTACATTCATGGTCCACAGTCTGCATGGACGTAGACTCTCACTTTTTAGGAGAGTTTCTTAGCTGGTGCTTCCTTCTTTCCCAACCGACCTGATCCTCCCAAGTTTACCTACTCACCCTCATCACCTCCCCTAACATACTCCTCTGCCATACTCTACTGATGGATGCAACGCTAAGCATGGGACTGGTCAGGCCAGGCTACTATTCCTATAGTCATCAATCGTATCTCTTTTGAATGTGGAAAGCTGGAAGAAAGCTCAGCTCACCTGGGACCACACTGTCTGGAGCATGGCTGATGATCCCTGGCTTCATGCACTGCCCTCTCTGTTTGGAAAAGCAAGAACCTGTGGAGCTAAGAGAGAGAATCACAATGAGGCTGACCCTGCCTCGTTCCCCACCTCTTTCCCCTCAGTCTCTGTGCCTCTCTCATTGGAAACAATATTCCTAGGACACTCTGGATGTTCTCAGTGCACCTTCTCCAGTGGTTCATGCGGTGCTGCATCTGCTTCCTTTGTAAATGCTACAAATCTGCCTGGTGAGGCTGAAAATTCCTCGAAAGAATATCAAGAGTCAAGAACTGCAGTGGATTTGTGGCAAGAAATCAAGAAAATCCCTGGCCCACTATGAATGAATGACTAAGTAGTCTGTACTGAATGGTTCCAGCAAAGGTGGCAAAGACCAAAACGAGCATTTAGAGAAAATGTAGGGTAACGGGGCCCCGGGACAAAATACAAGTGGTGATCTGGCCCCAGGGGAAAGGGGAAGACGCCTGACGTCCCAGGGCGCGATGCTGACCGGAAACCCGACGGGAATCTGCACACTCCACCCGGCAAGCGGGCGACCCCACGCGTCACCGGCCCTCACCCTGAGTACCGCGAGCCGGGGGACGTCAGGCCAGCTCTCCGGGGCAGGAGGGTTGATGGCGCCTCTGCGGGCAGGGGCCCCTCGGGCGGCGTCTGCGGGCCCCGACGCCCGAGCTCGGGGACAGTGCGGGGCGCGCCACCGCGCGGAGGCGGAGCGCCGAACGCCCGGCCGCTCCCGCAGATCGCAGCCGAGGCGGAAGCGCGAGCGGAGGCGCTCCCACCCGCGCCGCTCTAGGAAGCCCGGAGGCTGGCCTTCTCCATGGTCCCGAGCCAGACCCGCCACCTGCGCCCGGGCGCCGGCTTTCCTCCCGCCCCGCGTGCGAGGCGCCGCGCCGCAGCCGGAGAGCAGCAACTCGGGGACATCGAGTCCGCACCACACTCCGCGTGGGTCTGCGTGCGAGCTCCAGCGCTTGCCAGCAGTAACTTCCTCTCCTAATGAATTCCCAGCCCCAGTCTCTGTCCAGCGGCTTCGAGACTGTGACCTGAGGTCGCCAAGTCCCAGGTCTGACTGTCCCCGTTCTGATCCCGGCTCCACCACGTATTCACTGTATGGCCTGTGCCAGTTACTGAAACTTTGTGCTTCCGTTTCTCAGTTGGGAACGGCAGTAGTTTCGAACTCATAAACTCAGTGCAGCAATTGAGTGAGTCAACTCGTGCAAAGCACTTAATGACAACTTCTGGTTCTGCATCATAAGTAAGTCAGAGTAAGTTCTAGCTCTGTTGTTGCGGACATTGTTATTCCTGTGTGTCGTTGTCACTTTCCTAAAACACACTCCCATATCTCTTTCTCCAGTCCAAATAGAATAATAGCACCGGCAGCAGTGTTTCCTATTGGCCAGGCGTGCCAGGCGTTGTGCAGATACCTTTGAGCTAGAGCCCTGTGTATCAACCTGCCCATTGTTTCTTTCTACTTGGCTAATCCACAGGAACCTAAAACTCAAAATGTTCCAGACGGATCTTGTCATCCTTCCCTCACCCTCCTGTTCCACTTTCCAGGGTTGCCCTGTCCCTCCTCCCTCCTCCTCCCCCAAACTGCACTGTAACCCAACTAGGTGAGTTTGATCCTTGGTGAGTTACAGGTAGAGACTACACCAGGTGGAGCTGTCACACGAAGGAAATTTTATTTGCAGCAAAGAAGGAGATCGTGGGGAATAACTTCCAAAGCTGTGACTCCCCCAGTGGAGGTAAGTGGGTTCTTTTTTACTTAAGGTTGGGATGAATATTCAGAAAGGGGACTTTTGTCATCACACGTAAAGGTGGGCATAAGGTTGCGCAGGTGTACTTAGAAAACATGCCTATACATGCATTCTGTGTTATGTTAACGAAGGGGGAAATTTTAACATTATAATGACCACTCCATGGTCCATCTGCACAGATGTAAGCCAGGGGTCAAGCTCAAGCTGGTTTAGGCCAGCTGGAGCTCTTCCTGTTGTTTGCCTCTAAAAGATAAGGTTAACATTCCTGTGAAGAAAGGGGGTCAGTGGGGGTCTTGCTAGTGACCTTTTACCTCATTAACCCTATGGAGCATAGATTCAGCACCACTCTCCATCCAGCCAACCAAATCATTCAATGGGGGAGTCATAACTGATCCCTTCCTCTGCATCTCTTCTTACCTGGATTGCTGTAGCAGCCCCCTAACTGTTCTGGTCTCCAGTCTGGCCCCCTCTGCTCCCTTCTTCCCACAGGATAGACAAGGTGATCTAAGATATGAATCTGGGCATGGCACAGTTCTGCTTTTAAAAACCCTTCAGAAGTATCTGATTTTGCAGATATTGTCCCTAAACCTTCAGATTCTAGAATAGCTGTCACTTGCAACATGATACCCTATGTAGAAAACCCAAAAGACTCCACCAAAAAATTGCTAGAACTAATAAATGAATTCAGCAAGGTCACAGGATATAAAATCAACGTACAGAAATCTGTTGCATTTCTATACACCAATCATGAAGCAACAGAAATAGGAATCAAGGAATAGATCCCATTTATAATTGCACCAAAAATAAGAAGATACCTAGGAATAAACTTAACCAAAGAGGTAAAAGATCTGTTCTCTGAAAACTCACAAAAGAAACTGAAGAAGACACAAAAATGGAAACACATTCCATGCTTATGGATTGGAAAAACAAACATTGTTAAAAAAGCTATACTACCCAAAGCAATCTACACATTTAATGCAATCCCTATCAAAATACCACCAGCAGGGGTGCCTGGGTGGCTCAGGCTGTTAAGCGTGTCTGACTTCGGCTTAGGTCGAAATCCCAAGGTCCTGGGATCCAGGCCCTGGCTGGGCTCCCTCCTTATCAGGGAGTCGGCTTCTCCTTCTCCCTCTGTCTCTCCCCCTGCTCATGTTTGCTCTCTCTCTCAAATAAATAAATAAAATCCTTAAAAAAAAATACCACCAGCATTTTTCACAGAGCTGGAACAAACAATCCTAAAATGTGTATGGAACCACAAAAGACCCCAAAAAGCCAAAGCAGTTCTGAAAAAGAAAAGCAAAGCAGGAGGCATCACGATTCCAGACTTCAGGCTATATTACAAAGCTGTAGTCATCAAGACAGTATGGTACTGGCACAAAAACAGACACATAGATCAATGGAACAGAATAGAAAACCCAGAACTGGACCCACAACTCTATGGTCAACTTATCTGACAAAGCAGGAAAAAATATTCAATGGAAAAAAGTCTCTTCAACAAACAGTGTGGAGAAAACTGGACAGCAACACACAGAAGAATGAAGCTGGACTACCTTCTTATACCATACACAAAAATAAATTCAAAATGGATGAAAGAACTACATGTGAGACAGGAAACCATCAAATACTAGAGGTGAACACAGGCAGCAACCTCTTCGTCCTCGGCCACAGCAACTTCTTACTAGGCACCTTGCTGGAGGCAAGGGAAACCAAAGCAAAAATGAACTATTGGGACTTCATTAAGATAAAAAGCTTCTGCACAGCAAAGGAAGCAGTCAACAAAACTAAAAGGCAGCCTACAGAATGGGAGAAGATATTTGCAAATGACATATCAGATAAAGGGCTAGTATCCAAAAATCTATAAAGAACTTATCAAGCTCAACACCCAAAAAACAAATAATCCAGTTAAGAAATGGGCAGAAGACATGAATAGACATTTTTCCAAAGAAAACATCCAGATGGCTAACAGACACATGAAAAGATGCTCAACATTGCTCATCATCAAGGAAATGCAAATCAAAACCACAATGAGATACCACCTCACACCTGTCCAGATGACTTAAATGAACAACTCAGGAAACAACAGATATTGGCGAGGATGCAGAGAAAGGGGAACCCTCTTAAACTCTTGGTGGGAATGCAAATTGGTACAGCCACTCTGGAGAACAGTAGGAGGTTCCTCAAAAAGTTAAAAATAGACCTACCCTACGACCCAGCAATTGCACTACTACGTATTTACACAAAGAATACAAAAATACAGATTCGAAGGGGCATATGCACCCTGATGTTTATAGCAGCCTTGTCAACAATAGCCAAACTATGGAAGGAGCCCAAATGTCCATCAACTGATGAATGGATAAAGAAGACATGGCATACATTTGCAACAACGTGGATGGAACTGGAGGGTGTTATGCTGAGTGAAATAAGTCAATCAGAGAAAGACATGTATCATATGGACCTCACTGATATGAAGAATTCTTAATCTCAGGAAACAAACTGAGGGTTCCTGGAGTGGGGGTGGGTGGGAGGGATGGGGTGGCTGGGTGATAGACCTTGGGGAGGGTCTGTGCTATGGTGAGCTCTGTGAATTGTGCAAGACTGTTGAATCACAGATCTGTACCTCTGAAACAAATAATGCAATATATGTTAAGAAAAAAAAAAAAGAAGATAGCAGGAGGGGAAGAATGAAGGGGGGGGAATCGGAGGGGGAGACGAACCATGAGAGACTATGGACTCTGAGAAACAAACTGAGGGTTCTAGAGGGGAGGGGGGTGGGAGAATGGGTTAGCCTGGTGACGGGTATTAAAGAGGGCATGCTCTGCATGGAGCAACTGGGTGTTATGCAGAAACAATGAATCATGGAACGCTACATCAAAAACTAATGATGTAACGTATGGTGATTAAAATAACAATAACAAATTTAAAAAAAAGACATGGCATATATATACAATGGAATATTACTCAGCCATCAAAAAGAATGAAATCTTGCATTTGCAATGACGTGGATGGAGCTAGAGTGCATTATGCTAAGTGAAATAAGTCAGAGAAAGACAAATACTATATGATTTCATACATATGTGGAATTTAAGAAACAAAACAGGTGAACATATGGGAAGGGGGGAAGAAGGAGAGGGAAGCAAGCCATAAGAGATTCTTGACGATGGAGAACAAACCCAGGGTTGATGGAGGGAGGTGGGTGGGGGATGGGGTAGATGAGTGATAGGGATTAAGGAGGGCACTTGTGATGAGCACTGGGTTGGGTGTTGTATATAAGTGAGGAATCACTGAATTCTACTCCTGAAACCAATATTGCACTGTATGTTAACTACCCAGAATTTAAATAAAAATTTTGGGAAAAAAATAGAATAGCTGTCACTTGAAAAGTCTTTTTTTTTTTTTTAAGATTTTATTTATTTATTTGACAGAGAGAGAGAGTACAGAAGCAGGGGGAGCTACAGAGTAAGAGGGAAAAGCAGGTTCCCCGCTGAGCACCGAGCCAGATGCGGCCTGATGCAGCCCGATGCGGGGCTGGATCCCAGGACTCTGGGATCATGACCTGGGCTGAAGGCAGACGCTTAACTAACAGCCATCCACACATCCCAAAGAAGTCTTTTCTGATGTCCTAGGTGATGATCTTCCAGGTTCCCCACGCTTACCCCGGTAACGGTGCTTACTACACTGTTGACATCGGCTTTCTCAGTGTCATTCTTCTGAGTAGACTGTGAGCTCTTTTAGTAGGCACTCCAAAAATATTTACTAAGTGAATGAACTTTTTTCACCTCTTAGCTTCTTCTGAAAATAGGAACGTTGTGAAAAGGAAATGAGACTTGTGTAAAGTGGCTGGAACAAAGAAGTGAACAAATTCTGGTTCCCGAACCTGCTTTTACCAACAGTACTTAGTCCATAGTAAGATCAAGTAAGGGCACTGGAGGATGTTCTACAAAGTTCTAAAGGAAAATCATTTTGAATCTAAAACTCTAAAGAGCTAAACTATTACACAGACATAAAATGTAATATTGTGATATAAAGAAATATTTATTTGGGCTTCTTCCCCAGTTTCTGGCATAGAATTCCTAAAACCTTTGTTATTTCTTCAGTGATAGGGATGGTGGGAACATCTTTTGTTATAACATTTCATCTTTCTCCCTGGTTCCCAACACAGGAAGCTTCTAAAACCCTTTGAATCTCTGGGGGTAGTAAGAGTGTCATTTTGTATGCTAATGGAGACTGGTGGCTGGGGGTCCTAAAGAGCTTCAGGAATAGGGAGGGGCTGGTCGCCAGAGGAACCAACCATGTGACTAGAACTTTCACCCCCATCCCCTGGAGTGGAGAGGGGCTGGAGATTGAGTTGATGACCAGTGGTCAATGATTCAATCAATTATGCCTACATAATGACCCTCCATTAAAAACACTAATGGGTGGGGTGCCTGGGTGGCTCCATCCTTAAGCGTCTCCTTCAGCTCAGGTCATGATCCCAGGGTCCTGGGATCGAGCCCCGCATCGGGCTCCCTGCTTAGCTCTCCCACTCCCCCTGCTTGTGTTCCCTCTCTTGCTGTCCCTCTCTCTCTGTCAAATAAATAAATAAAATCTTAACCCCCCCCAAAAAACACTAATGGGTTGGGGGGTTCAGAGAGCTTCCAGGCTGGTGAACACATCAAGGTGCTGGGAAGGTGATGAGCTGGAGAGGGCATGTACACTCCTTGCCCTTTCCCTCACACCTTACCCTATGCACTTCTTCCATTTGGCTGCTCCTGAGTCGTATCCCTATAATAAGCTGCTAATAGTAAGTAAAGTGTTTTCCTGAGTTCTGCAAGCCATTCCTAAGTTATCAAACCTGAGGAAGGGGTCATGGGAACTCCGATATATAGCTGGGTAGTCAGAAGTGCAGGAGGCCTGGGACTTGGCGTTCAGCATCTGAAGTGGGGCAGACCCCTTAAGCTGTGGGGTCTGACCCTAACTCTGGCAGTGCCAGAACTAAATTGATTTTGGGACACCTGGGTGGCTCAGTCAGTTAAGCGTCCAACTCTTGGTCTCAGCTCAGGTCTTGATCTCAGGATCGTGAGTTCAAGCCCCAAGCTGGGCTCCATGCTGGGCATAGAGCCTACTTAAAAAAAAAGAACTAAACTAATTTGTAGGACACCCAGTTGGTGCTCAGAGAGTTAGAAAATTGGCTGATTTGGGGAAAAAACCCGCATGTTTGCTATCAGAAATGTTGTAATAAAAAATATTTCATATATATAAAGGAAAATAAGAATATTTTCAGACAAGCAAGTATTCAGAAAGTTCATCACTCATGAATGCTAACTGAAAGAAATACTGGAGGATGCAGTCTATGAAAATAAAAAAAATAAATGCATGAATCTAAGAGGAAGAGGTGGGACAGAAGCAGTGGTGGTAAACCAAGCAATTAGTAAAGGATATTAAACCAAATACGTGTTGCCTATTTATTTTATTTATGTATGTATGTATGTATGTATGTATGTATGTATGTATGTATTTAAGTAGGCTCCACACCCAGCATGGAGTCCCATGTGGGGCTTGAACTCAACCCTGAGATCAAGAGCTGAGCCGAGATCAAGAATAGGCTGCTTAACCAACTGAGCCACCCAGGTGCCCCACGTTGCCTCTTTAAATATTGTTCAGCGAGGGTGGGTAAAAGATACAGATATTGGTTTAATTCTGTGATGAACAGTAACAGAAATAGAAGGTATGCGACTTCCAAACCAATTCAAGAAACAAGGGGTGGAAATGTAGGGGAGGAGGGGTAATACACCAGAGGTCGGCAGGTGGAAAACAGAGATGACAGAAGTCCAATTATAGGGTGATGAAATGCAGTGCACATAAATGGCTTGCACTGATGTATGGAGAGACTCAGATTGGATTAAAAAACAGTTGTAATAGATTTACACGTGACACAGCAGAAATAATAAAAATGACACGGTGACACTGAAAATGAAAGGGTAGAAAAAGATCTATCAAATGATTGCTGACAAAATGAAAGCAGGTATTACAATATTAATGCCTGAAAAAAACAATTCGAGGAAGAAAGTATTAAAAGAGAGACACTTGTATTGGAAAAAAAGCTAATCCACATCAAGGTCTAATTACAACTGATCTTTATGTCTCTAACATCATTTTAATATATGTAAGGCAAAAACCTGATAGAAATATAATTAACACATCCATACTTATAAATGGAGTTTTAACACAACTCTCTCAAAATCAAATAGCCAAAAATATCCAATACGAAGAATTTAAATCATTTAAATAACTATTTGAGTAACAATTAGTAGGATTGATATAACTATAATCAGGATTAACTATTACCAGAATTGATACAGACTTCTATTCCTTAGCTCACCACAATTACAGGATTTGTTTTATACAGAAGTATAGAATGAGGCTCATTCCAAAAATGGTCTTGAGGGCCTTGTAACACTCAGGTATCTGAGGTAAGACTTTGCGGTACTTGTCAGGGATGGTAATCTTCAAGACATCTATTTGAAGGACTGGCAAGAATATACCCTTTAAAGAAGTTGCAGTGTTTATCCATTAAAACATCTAAGGATCTATTTTCTGGGACTAACTTTACCTACTGAGGTAGAGTGCTATTTTATTATGAGAGAAGCTGTCTACATGATCATCTGCATAAATAATCCATTAAGGGCACCTGGCTGGCTAGGTCGGTAGAGCATGCAACTCTTGATCTCAGGGGTGTGAGTTTGAGTCCCACATTGGGCATAGAGATTACTTTTATTTTTATTTATTTATTTTTTCTTTTTCAAAGATTCTTTTTATTTGACAGAGAGAGAGAGACAGCTAGAGAGGGAACACAAGCAGGGGGAGTGGGAGAGGGAGAAGCAGGCTCCCCACTGAGCAGGGAGCCCGATGCGGGGCTCGATCCCAGGACCCCGGGATCATGACCTGAGCCGAAGGCAGACGCTTAACGACTGAGCCATCCAGGCGCCCCTAGAGATTACTTTTAAAAAAGTCAATAAGAATCCAAGAAAACCAACTTAAAAAAAAACTATTAGAACTAGTAAGAAGGTCAGCAGTGTGGACACATAAAAAATTCATAGCCCTTTTATATACATTAATGCCCAATTTAGAAAGGCTCTAGTTCAAAATTACGAGGAAAAACTGAGATATATACAAAGCATATAAGACCTGAGTAATTGGAGATATACCATGTTCTTGGATGGAAGTCAGTATTGCAAAGATGTGGCATGCCCCCACCCCCAACAGATCTATAAATGCAATGCAATCCTAAAATCCCAATAGGACTTAAGTAACTCGACAAGCAATTTATCTGAAAGTGAGGGGCATCTGGGTGGCTCAGTGGGTTGAGCTTCCAACTCTTGATTTTGGCTCAGGTCATGATCTCATGGGTCATGGGACCAAGCCCTGCAGTGGCTCTGCGCTCAACAGGGAGTCTGCTTGAAATTCTTTTCCTCTGCCCCTCACCCCACTCGCACGCACGCACGCTCTCCCTCTCCCTCTCTAAAATGAATGGATAAATCTTTTTAAAAAAGATAAATTTTATCTGAAACTGAAAATGTGTAAGTTTACCAAAGGAAAATAAAAAATTTTTTTTTAAGATTTTATTTATTTATTTGAGAGAGAGAGAATGAGAGAGAGAGAAAGCACATGGGGGGGAGGGTCAGAGGGAGAAGCAGACTCCCTGCCGAGCAGGGAGCCCGATGCGGGACTCGATCCAGGGACTCCAGGATCATGACCTGAGCCAAAGGCAGTCGCTTAACCAACTGAGCCACCCAGGCGCCCCCCAAAGGAAAAAAATTTAAGATAACTCTAAGGACCTGCCTTAATGGCTAAACAGAATGTAAAGCTAGGATAATCAGTGTTATATTGGACCAGGAAAGTGCAAATTAAAGTAACATACTACTTTTCTCACATTGGATTGGCAGAAATGTAAGATAAAAGGAGTTCATGATTGTGAGGCAGGAATGTCCTCATTCAGTGCTGATAGAAGTAAATTGATAGAGCAAGGTTACTAGATTTGTAGAACCTACCAAAGGAGTGATTAAAAACACACGCAATCTTCAACCCAGCAAGTGCACTGACTGGTAATGTGCCTCAAATAAACAATGACTCATACAGAAGGAGGAATGTGCAAGGATATTCGGAGAAGTACTGTTTATGACAGAAGAAAATTGGCACTATCCTTGAAGTCTATCAATAGAGTTCAAACAAACCTCCACAATGAACTTCAACAGGTCACTCGAACATTCACACTAGGGATTATTATGCATAAGATAATTAGGTAGATTGATGGGGGCTGACTAGATAAGATCTCCAGATGTATTAAAAGAAATAAGTTGCAGAATACGCACAATGTAAGATTTGTGTTTAAAACAAGCAAACTCTATAATGTCTATTGTAAATGCATGAAAAATGTCTGCAAGGACATACACAGTGGTTTCCTTTGCAAGATACCATAATTGTAGTAGAGATAATCAAGGGGCCCTTTAATCTCAATTCCAATATTTTATTACAATGTAGATGTATTCATGATTTATTCTGGATTAAAAAAAATCAGCTAGCTGACAGACCTAGAGGTAACTTTAATAACTTAGGTACTAAAAGATACCAACAGATGAGGGGTAAAGAAACATGTGAAGTAGAGAAAATGGAATTCAAGACAAATTCTTGTGGGGTGTCACAATTGGGAGATACTCATTACCTGGAAATTGGAGGCTGCTGAAGGGACAGAGGCTCTCTGAAAAGCACACTACCCAACAGCCTAATTTTGCCTAGAGGACAAGTTTACCTCAACATAATTCAACCCAGATTATCTAATGTGTGAAAAGAACTGTTAGGTGTTGGGGATTTGGACTTTGTCCTCACTCCATCCAATTTGATCCTTGCCACAAGGTAAGGCAGATCAGGGTCCCTGTTCTTTAGATGAGGCTTATGTTAAGTACAAGAATGAGCTAGGGCTGCATGACAGGATTGAAGCT